>NC_058133.1:152674493-152704183 GCF_016433145.1 Gracilinanus agilis | reverse complement strand
TCTCTCTCTCTCTCTCTCTCTCTCTCTCTCTCTCTCTCTCTCTCTCTCTCATATTCTACCAATATGCATGGGGCCTTGGAGCCCAAGGAGGTAAAAAGGAACAGACACTAAGTACTTGTTAGTGCTGAATAGAATACCATGTGAAAGTTAGGGAAGATCACGAAGTACACTCTTCGTTGACATTAATCGCTTGGAACAATTCAAAGAATTTCTCCATGTGCTCATGCCTCAGTTCACGTAGCCTCTATGGGCCTGTCTCCCTTCTAGCACTACCATTCTATGGCTTATGATTAATGTCCTCATATAAAGTGGAACTCATAGTAGGTATCAGTCCAGTTCTTAGAGTTTCTGTGAGAAACAAAATTGTTTCTTGAACATAGCAGGATTTTCATTAATGTTTGTTGAATTGGATCAGATAATTCTTTAAGAATTTGTGTATTTATATATATGTGTGTGTGTGTGTGTGTATGTATGTATATTTAAAAGTTTTTAAACCCTTTTCTTTCTCGATAAAATACTCTGATTTATTGTCCATACTTCTTTGATTTATTTAAATTTTTAACACAATGTATGGTTCCATATTCCTGCCCTTTATCATTGGGACTATTTATAAGAAGCCCTCAATATGAAGACCTGAACACTCCAAAGGAAGAGAGCACACAATCAGTGACATCTAACTAACTGTAGCAAGGTGAGCTGAGTCAGTACTGCTTTTGAGATTAGTTAGCAATGACATAACATTTCAAGGTTTGCAAAATACTTTATAATCATTATTTCAATTGAGCCTTACAGCAGTCCTATGAAATAGGTGATGTTTATATTTCCTTTTGACAACTGAAGAAACTAAGGCTGAGAGAGTTTAAATGACTTGAGCAGGGTCACAGAGCTATTCAGCTGGGGCAGGATTGAACTCAGCTCTTCCTGACTCCAAGTCTGCCACTCTATCCAGGGTATTTGTTCCAGCATTAAAACCTTCACAGTCTATCGTGATCTACCACTAACTCTCACTATGAAAGTTCTCCTCTATGGAGCCTGGTCTATTC
Organism: Gracilinanus agilis; assembly: GCF_016433145.1. Lineage (NCBI taxonomy): Eukaryota > Metazoa > Chordata > Mammalia > Didelphimorphia > Didelphidae > Gracilinanus > Gracilinanus agilis. Next base: position 152,703,140 of record NC_058133.1, on the reverse strand, counting down.
ACACCATTCACTGAACATGTCTTCTATATTCCACTGTGCCACCTGGCTGCTCTTATTAGAGAGTATAAGCATGAGTAAAGTGCCAGGGTGTATTTAATATAGATACATATTTGTTTATATTTCATAGGCACAAAGCCTTCCTCCACTGTCCTGTTGTGGTATGGAAGTAGCTGAAGGTTCTTGAAGGCTATAGCAACAGAACCCAAGATCAATTGGGACCTCCAGGTTGATATGGCTATTTCTATTCAAGAACATGTCTAGCTGGGGGCTATCCAGGTGGCTCAATGGTGACCAAAAGCAAGAGATCCTGGTTCAAATCCAGCCTCAGACACTTCCTATCTGGGTGACCCTGGGCAAGTCACTTAACTCTTGTTGCCTGGTCCTTACTACTCGTCTGCTTTGGAACAAAGACATGGTATTAATTCTAAGACAGAAGGTAAGGTTAAAAAAAAAAGGAAATGTTTAGCTAAGGGAGGGAGACACATTCCTAGAGCAGGGTTCAAAGAAATGAATTTTTTGGTTATAACAACTCTTGAAGAAAATGTGCTAGTTTGTAGCCAATCTGTGCTCTGTGTCAGTGGAAGGAATACCCACACTGATGTGAAGTGTGAGTAAACACTTTTATTCCAGACCTGGTTAGGGGTAAGTTTCCCTGTATGGAAACTCAACAACTCATCCCTAACTTCTAGTCAGATAGTTGACTGGGGCACTGAGAGATTAAGCAACTTGCCTATAGTTATCCAGCTAGTGTGTATCAAAGGTGGGACATGAATGAGAGACTTCCTTAGCATCTCATCTCAGACACATATTGTCTATCAGATAATGTAGTGGATATTTTCCATGTAGAGGCCAAAAGGGCACCAACTCCCTATGTTTCTGAGACAGAAGATATTCCACTTTCTTCCCCAACTTTAAATTCTATGCTCTGGATAGTATCTAGTTAGTATCATGACAAGGTAATGTAGAGTTGTCACATCAAGATGGGCAGATGGCATCATTTTCTGTGGAAGTCCTTTCTTACACAATGTCCCTGCCGTACTGATCTCCCTAAAATACCTCTTCCATCATAGTTCTTTGTCCAACCACTTTCAGTGACTCCAGGGTCTTTGTCCCAGCATTAAAACTTTCACAATCTACCACTAACTCTCACTATGAAAGTTCTCCTCCATGGAGGCAGGTCTATTCACACCATTCACTGAACATGTCTTCTATATTCCATTCTCCATATCCTGGTTTGTAGTTTCCTCTTCCACTGTCTTCTCTGCCTGTTCAGATCCTAACCATTATTTCAGATCCAGCTCCAGCCTCTCCTCTTTTGTGAATCTTTTCTGGGCTGCTCCTGTTGATAGCAATCTCTATAATTGCTCTCTGAGTTCAGGTCTTTCCCTACTGCAAACTCCCAGAGTGATTATTATTTATATCACTCACCTAGCACTTAGTCATATGCTGACTTTTGTTATTAGGTAACTTTTCAAGTGTATGTATACATCTATCATGGGTCCCTTCCACTAGACTACAAATGGCTCATGGGCAGGGACTATGCCTCATACTTCTTAGTCACCCATTGTACCTAGGTACATTGTTGACATTCATTCAATTCATAGTAAGAACTCAGTAAATATTTGTTGGATGAATAGGTCAGTAGATGACTGGATGGATGAGAAGATACAAACTTCAAATGTGCTTTAGGCAAGTTCCTTGGGAGGAGAATCTCTGAGGTATGGAAGATGATCATGTAAGCACACATACATATGTACACACACATATATCTATATATGTATTCACACAAATATACACATACATATAAATATATGTATATAAGTATGCACTCTACTAGGTTAGCCTAGTTTCTTATGTAATCTTGGAGAGTATGCAAGAATACTGCCAGGCTTTGTAGTAAAGGCAGAAGGTGGGAAGAGGAAGGATTTAGTAATTTTCTGTTTTTTCTCCCTTGAATGCTAGGATCAGTTACAGCCCCCCCCCAAGACTTATGAGATCCCACTGGGGTGCAACATTATCTGCAACGACAACAGGATCTGGGGGATCGATATCAGTAGTACATCTATACAGGATTACACAGGGTTTACCATATATATATATATATTGCAGTTTGTTTTCTCTTGTAGGAACTAAGTTCCTTGATGGGAGGAACTACTTTATTTTTGCATCCCCATTGACCAGTACAATGCTTGTTGATTAGATGATTGGTTGATTGGAATGAGCACTGGGTTTTGTTTTAGGACTCTGGTTCAAACCTTGACCTTTCTATTTTCCTACTCCCATGATCTTGAGCAAGTCACCCCCTTTCTGGCTCAAAGTTTCCTCATATACAAAACAGTGTTTGGGCTAAGTGATTTCCGAGTTTGAAACCCTCTATTTCTGCCTATATTCTTACTGCTTGTATGAACTTTGGCAAACCATTTAAACACTTGAACCTGATGTGATTGAGAGGGAAGTTGTTACCTGCTGACTTGGCGAGATGCTCAAATAATATTAAAAAGCAAACGTTTAAGAAGAGCAGGAAAGCAGTAGTACTTGATTCCCATTCCAGTAAGGGTGACCTCAATTCCAACCTCTCTGTTGGTTTTAAAATGAAAGACAATTAGGAGGGCATCTTTACCCCCAAAGGATCTACCCTCACAGGCCTTTGTAATTTGAAGTAACCTGGGAGGGACAGAGAATTAGGTTAGAAGCTTCTGCTAGCTGTGGAGAAAGGAATGCCACATGAAAGCATGGCACATCCTCAAACTTTTCACTGCAAGCAGATACAAGCCCCATTGTTATTCTGTCCTAGGCATTATTTCTTGTCCCTGCAATGACAGCTTCCTTTCTTCTTCCCGTAGGCTTCTCTGGCAATTCTTTTCCACCAAAGAGAAGAAAGACGTGATGAAGCATATCTTTTTTCAAGTCAGATGACTTGGCAAGAAGAGTGCTTGGCCTCAAGTTGTTTTTGTGAAGCACATCTGGAGAGTGATCAGGAAGTGCTACCAAGCAACAAAACTGAATTCTCTTAAAAGTTATTTGCTATTTTGAAGTCAAATAATAATAAAACTTTATATTGCTATGGCTCCTGTTTCTCAAAGAACTCAATGTATTTTACAACATGGAACTCATCCATGCAACATCCTGTTAGGGAGGACAGTTGGCAAGGTCATCATTGCCACCCTCTTTTGCAGTGTCCTAGAGCTAGCATTGTGGTAAGGGGGACTTATCTCATAGCTGGTTCATTTGCCCATGCCTGTCTGATTGGAAACAAATGCCGATATCAGCTTATTATTCAGTTGTCCAACCTACAGTTCTGATGAGCATGTTTGCTGTGCAGCAAGATAATATACAGAAACAAAGAAACAAAAATCATGGCTTATGTTTGTGACTGTAAGAGCTAATTGTCCTGTGAGAAAGTCCCTTACTGAACTCTACATTTTCCTCCTCATCAAGGCCACAGCCAATTGCTTGGAGAAGAGAGAAGTCAAATGAATGGAATTTCTCCTACACACTGGACTAGAACTAGACTTGGAGATTAGCAATACTCTGCTGTTTCCTCTTGGAGAGGCTCAGCCTGATAGGGGAAAGAGATGAGCTTCCCCTACAGTCTCAAAATCAACCAATGAACCAATCAGCAAACACCATTCCTGCTGTGGGGGATACAGAGATGGAGATTAAACATTTCTTTCCCTCAAGGAGCAGCAAGGTGGCACGATGGGTAAACACCAGTCAGGAAGACCTGAGTTCAAACCTGACCTCAGATACTTACTGGCTGGCTGTAAGACCCTGGGCAAGGCACTTAAGCCTGTTTTGCCTCAGTTTCCTCATCTTCACAATGAGACTCCTTGGGTCTTAGCAGGTACAAATTTGATAGATTAACTGATCCACTAGTTTGAGTTGCCAAGAAATGTCATGTAAAGCAGGTGGTCACCAAGTGTGTGGTATCTTTATTACAACAATAACCCTGCCATGTTCTCATACTTGCATTGCTACATCTCTGTCTGTGGCCTGAAAAAAAGCTCTGGGATCTCAGATTGGCTGTTGCCTTTTGAAGCCTGGGGCCCTGGTAGAGGATAGAGGAAATAGTGTTCCCTTCCAGAAGAAAGGATGAAGGGAGAAGAAAGGAGGTAGCTCTGTTAAAAACTTATGTCATAGAATGAGCATACATCTTGGCTTCAGGCCTTGGACATTACAGATAAAGATAGAATCCTATACAAATGGGAATACTTTCTCTAAATCTGTCAGCTACTTGTAGATTGGATTTTATGGGACTCTTTGCAAAGAATTTAGGGAGAAAGACCCCTGAATAGTAGAAATGATTAAGAATAGGTGTTAGGAGTTTGCCTGCCATCTTGGGATCACATGGCTAGAGGCTTTGGGTCTGGACATTCTACTCCTAAGTAATCAAACCCCAGAAAGAAGAGAGACCAAGATTAGCCACATGGTCCCAAAATGGTAGTGAATTCTGATCCTTCACTCATCCTCTGGCATCTTTCTCCCCCAATTATGTTATTTTATTTTTTAGAGTTTCTTTCTTTTTCCCCAATATATCTTATTGATATATTTGGCCTTTGTATCACCTAGCTTTCCTTCTGTATCCTTCCCTCTCCCCTCTAAAAGAATCATCCCTCATAACAAAGATTCTTTTTACAAGACAAAAGAGGAAAAAGAAAAAAACTTGCAGATATTCCAATCTCATGACATTAGTGGCCAGTGGATTTGGGGGAAATCTCTCATCTCCAAAGTGACTGCAATGTTGGATGACAAAGAAACAAAAGTGCAGGTATATCGATGTTAAAACAACAACAACAACAAAATTAGCCTGACATCCCATTTAAATTAAAGATGCCAGTGAGTTCAAAGTCTGAAATGATACAAGTAGTAATCAGTTAATTGGCAAATTAATAATTTATATAAATTAAAAACATGACCCACAGTGTTCAACTGAGCAGTTATAGAGAAGGTATTCCCCATTGTCTGATACGTTATTTTTACAGCAGTAGAAAGTGTGGTGGGTAAGGCCAATGATAATATTTTCAGTTAATTAAAATCATTGCCATTGGATAGAGAAGGCTGCATGAGTTCTCAATATTTGATTAAGCCCATAAACACCTCTGAATTGAGGGGTTGTACTTTGGTGATGTATTTAAAGTATCCAAACTAGGATTTCATCCTGCAAACCTTCCAAAGAATGTGGTCCCAAGTTCATATAAAAGGCAGAGTTTCACAGTGTAATTAGGGAATTCTTCAGTTCACTTAATAGCACCTAACTACCTTGGCCCCAAATGAGATGGTGTCATACAGAAGGGAAATCCAAACACCTCATCACCTTTCAACCCTTTCACATCATAACAGCAGCCATGTCCCTGGAGGGCATTAATGCAGGGGGACCAGTCACTCCTTCTCGTAAAAGGGCCCACACTGAAGTCATCCATAATAAAGCTGTCTGTGACTGGGAGCCCTCATGACTAATGAGGAGGACAATTGCTGGCAAGTAACAACGGGCTGTGACAAGCTACAGGTGCCCAGGGCCCCAAATCACATGTCTTTCGCCTCTTACAACATGTACGTCAGTGAGAGGACTATTATTGGAGATTTTTCAGTCTGTTTTGTCAAAATACCAGCTGTTTAGATGTTAAATAATGTACAAATGTCTTTGTTGAGAGATATGGTCCCAGGATGCTGCTTTTTTCTTAGTCTTGGTATTTTGATCATAGATAAGAACAGTGGATAGATTGCTGAGGTTGCAGTCAGGAAGATTCAATCCCTGAGTCTAAATCTGGCTGTGTGTGACCCTGGGCAAGTCATTTAACCTTATTTGCCTCGGTTTCCTCAACTATAAAATGAGCTGGAGAAGGAAATGGAAAACCATTCAGTATCTCTGCCAATAAACCCCAGATGGGGTTATGAAGAGACAGAAATGACTGAAAAATGATGGAACAACAAAGAATAGTAAGGGGCAGCTACGTAGCAGAGTAGATAATGCACTAGGATTAGTCAGGAGGACTTGAGTTCAAATCTGGTCTCAGATAATTCCTAGATCTTATTGCTCTTCTATCTTAGAATTGATACTAAGACAGAAGGTAAGGGTTAATTTAAAAAAAAACACCCCAAAGAAGAGTGAAATATAGACACTATAGGGCAGTGATAGCAAATCTTTTAGAGCTGGAGTGCTGGATCCACCAAGTACTGAGGATGCCCTGCTCCCCCTTACCCCACACAAGGGAGAGAGAAAGCCCTCCCACTGGGCTGCTGGGCAGACGGGGCAGGTGAAGTGAGGAACGTCCTCAGCAAGTGTAGAGAGGGGAAGGGGAGTAGCTTGAGTGCTCTGCTCCCCTCCAGCTCTGCCACCTGTGAGCTACCCACCTTACCCCCATATGCTCCCATTGGGCTGCTGGGCAGGGGCGGGGCATGAAAAATGTCATTTGGCACTATGGAGAGGGGAAGGGGAGCAGCTCCACTTGAGTCCCTTTGCCTTTCTAGTAACAAACTCTTATGCTGGTGGGGTAGTTGTATGCCCACAAAGAGTGCTCTGCATGCCATCTTTGGCACCCATGCCATACATTTGCCATCGTGGCTAAAGGGAAAGTTGTCACAAAATACTAATGTTTCTTTAATATATGTTGCTTTTTTTAAAAATCTGACTTTTTTTGAGGGAATAACTTTTCTTAACTTTAAATATTGTTATGGGTGTGGTTTGTTTTTTGCCCTATAATTGCTTCTTGTAGGAGGGAATGTAATCATTTCCCACAAGACCAAGGAAAATGAAGTTAGGTTGCAGAATGAAGATATGTGACTATTATTTGTTGTTGTTTTTTCAGGTTATTTACATCTCCCATTGCTTTCAACATTACTTCTTAGCTCCAGTTAGAGTTGACTTCTCACTATCCCTGGCCCCATGACTTGCTATTTTTGATGCTGAAATTTTACACTAGTATTTTACTTCATGAAGACTATCCTCTCTTCTTCAAACCCCAAATCCAAACTCCTCACTGAATCAGAGTCTTAGAAGGGATCTTAGCGATCATCCCATCCAACTTCCTTCCTTATACAGGAGTTCCCTACATAATATCCTAGGACAAAGGTGGTCATCCCTTTGCTTGAACACCTACAGTCTTGGGGGAATTTACTGCTTCCTATAGCAGCCTGTTTCTCCTAGCTTACATCTTCCTTTGTTAATTCTATCTCGTTGATTATTCCTTTACTCTGCCCTTATTCTTCATCATTTATTAATAATTTGTTTTTATACAACTACACGTTATACATTGCTAAGTATTCTTTTTTTTTAAACCTTACCTTCTGGGGGCAGCTGGGTAGCTCAGTGGATTGAGAGCCAGGCCTGGAGACAAGAGGTCTAGGGTTCCAGTCTGGCCTCAGACACTTCCTATGTCTGTGGCCCTGGGCAAGTCACTTAATCTTCATTGCCTATATATAGTATTAATTCCAAGATGGAAGGTAAAGATTAAAAAAAAAAGGACACCTTTCCTTCCATCTTAGAATCAATACTAAGTAACAGTTCCAAAGCAGAAGAGCAGTAAGAGATGGGCAACTGAGATTAAATGACTTGCCCAGGGTCTCACAGGTAGGAAGTGTCTGAGGCCAGGCTGGAACCTAGGACCTCTTGTCTCCAGGCCTGACTCTCAATTCACTGAGCCACCCAGCTGCCCCCAGAAGGTAAGGTTTAAAAAAAAGAATACTGTCTGAGGTCACATTGGAGCCCAGGACTTCCCATCTCTAGGCCTGGCTCTCTGTCCACTGAGCCACCTAGTTGCCTCTTTCTAAGTATTTTTAAGTCATATTATCTATTTTTCATTTGTACTTTGTTTTCTCACCCAAATAATGGTGATAGGCACTGGGTCTTGAATTTCTTTTGTATCCCTCATCTTTCTTTTCCCTTGGCTCCTAGCACATTGATTTCCACACTTCAGACAATCAAATGCTGTTGGGAGAAACATACTTCTTTCTTTTTCCTCCAACAGGGTAGCAGCAAAGGTACAGTGGGTTAGTCAGGCCTGCTGGATTTCTTCAAATAGTTCTGATGTTGACTCACTGTCTCTCTTCAGGACCCAACTTCTGCTATAAACTGCCCTTTGTGTATCTCAAAGGGATATTACAAGAATGAATAAGATAAAGTCTGTAGAAGGCTTGGAGATATGTGGATAAAAGACATGGTTTAAGAAAAACCTCAAGGATATGATCCTGAGGTCCATAATTTCCTTACCCAGGAGAATGGAATAAGAACAGTTCATCTGTAGTTATCTCTACTAGGCTTGCCTGGAGAAGAGGAAGAGTCAGTCACATCTCTAGGTGGAAAGCAAAATGACCTAGTTCCTTAACCATACCCAAAAATATGATGGCCAACCTAACATAGTAGCTATAATTATATAGAGGAAGGAGCAAAGAAATGTTCTTCTCTCCTGAACTTCACATTGGATCTTGTTTGGTACCTCTCTTAAGGCACTTAGCAATGCAGTTAGAGTTATTTGTGTTTTTTCATTATTCCTCTACTAGGCTATAGGTTCTATGAGGCCAGGTCCCGAGTCTTATCTAAAGTTTATATCATCCCCAACAACTTGCACAATTTTGTCTTTACACAGCAGAAACTTAAGAAATATTCAATGGATGAATGCATTTATTATTAATATGATAGACAATAATATTTATCAAGCATTCTCTTCACATGGTACCCATTTGGCAGTTTAAGCTACTGATGAAATAAAGTGTATGTTATTTAAGACATCTAAATATCACATCTGCCCAGATGAGTGAGTAGTTTGGTCAAACAGACTGGAGTTGGGAAATGATCAGGGAGACCAGGATGATGGATTAACTTTGACAACTTGGATTCTTTCCATTGTGGAATTGCTTCCTCCTCCTCCTCCTCTTCCTCCTTCTTCTCCTCCTCCTCCTCATGCTCCTCCTCCTCCTCCTGTTCCTCCACCTCTTTTTTAAAACCCTTACCTTCTGTCTTAGAATCAATTGGTTCTAAGGCAGAAATGCAGTAAGGGCTAGGCAATGGGCATTAAGTGACTTGCCCAGGGTCACAAAGCTAGAAGATGTCTGAAGCTTGATTCTAACCCAGGACTTCCTGTCTCCAGGTCTGGCTTTATATCCACTGAGCTATCTAGTTACCTCCAACTGAGTTGAACTTTATGGATATCAGATGCTGAGGACTATTCCCTCTTCTGAGGATTCAATTCAAACAGTATTTATTAAAAGCCTGTTTGACCCTTTTAGTCTAGTTCCCAAAGCACTGTGGATACAAAAACAAAAAAATAAAAATTTTGTTCTCAAGAAACTTTCATTCTATAGAAGGTAGGGCAGAAATTCAACATGTAAATAGATAAGAAATATAAAGTCTGTTAGAAGACTGGATTACATTTTTTTTAACTTAAAATTTTTTTTAATTTTGAATATTTCCCCTAGTTACATATTTCATATTCTTTCCCTCTCCCTCAAAACTCTCCACCCCCCTGCAGCCAACACACAATTCCACTGGGTTTTACATGCATCATTGATTAAGACCTAATTCCTTATTATTAATATTTGGACTAGAGTTATCATTTAGTATCTACATCCCCAGTAATATCCCCATCAGCTCATGTGTTCAAGCAGTTGTTTTTCTTCTGTGTTTTTGCTCCCACAGTTCTTCCTCTGAATGTGGCTAGTTTTCTTTCTCCTAAATCCCTCAGCCTTGCTCTGGATCCTTGCATTGCTGTTAGTAGAGAAGTCCATTATGTTTGATTGTACGACAGTGAATCAGTCTCTATATACAATGTTCTCCTGGATCTGCTCCTTTCGCTCTGCATCAATTCCTGTAGGTCATTCTAGTTCACATGGAATTCCTCCAGTTCATTATTCCTTTGAGCACAATAGTATTCCATCACCAATAGATACCACAATTTGTTCAAAATGTAAAATAAATAATTTTGATTACTTCAAACTAAAAGCGTTTTGTACAAACAAAACCAATGCTACCAAAATTAGAAGGGAAGCAACAAATTGGGAAAAAAATCTTTATAACAAAAAACTCAGACAAACGTCTAATTACTCAAATATATAAGGAGCTAAATCAATTGTACAAAAAACCAAGCCATTCCCCAATTGATAAATGGGCAAGGGACATGAATAGGCAATTTTCTGATAAAGAAATCAAAACTATCAACAAACACATGAAAAAATGTTCTAAATCTCTTATAATTAGAGAAATGCAAATCAAAACAACTTTGAGATACCACCTCATACCTAACAGATTAGCTAACAAGACAGCAAAGGAAAGTGGTGAATTTTGGAGGGGATGTGGCAAAATTGAGAATTAATGCATTGCTGGTGGAGTTCTTAATTAATCCAACCATTCTGGATGGCAATTTGGAACTATGCCCAAAGGGCTTTAAAAGACTATCTGCCTTTTTGATCCAGCCATAGCACCGTTTGGTTTATACCCCAAAGAGATAATAAGGAAAAAGACTTGTACAAAAATATTAATAGCCGTGCTCTTTGTGGTGGCACAAAATTGGAAAATGAGGAGATACCCTTTGATTGGGGAATGGATTACATTTTTAAAAAGTAACAAAGTACACAGGTCCAGGAAACAAAATATTCCCTGTTATTGTACATTATTCTATAGAGTACAACTCAGTACTTGAGAACTAAGCAAGGGGAAATAATTAGCCCAGGGAGATGACTGTTGAATTCTGTGAGTTCAGGCAAAGCGCTGACCAATTGCTGGAATTCCTCAAGGCAGTCAAACTAGAAAGCCAGCCTCAGCTAACCAAGAAGGGCTTTATACTTAGTCTCATGAGTGAAGGAGGCTATGCAAAGCATTAAACAGGGTTAGACTATCTTTAGTAAGTAGGGCAGGCAAACCCTTAGGATGCCAGGTTACTGCCCAAGGTTTCCCGGGCTTGTCAGCCTCAACCCCTTGATGGAGAAGTTCAGGTTACCTACAAACAGGCCATTGGGCAAATGCCCAGTTATGGCTTGGGGTACTTCCCTCCTCCACTGTAATAGTTTAACTTGATCTGTCTAGAATTGTTGGACCTGTGGTTAGGTTGTCCTGAGTGGGGCTCTCTGAAGATCCCCTGGAAGGGACAGTGGCTCCCCCTAGCTTCTAGGGCTTCTAAGACCTTCCCCCAGCCTCCACTGGGCCTGGTCATATTGACCCTGTAGGTCCCCTTTGCCTTGCTACAGAGAAAGTTTTCAATGACCGTGAAAGCTTTGCTCACTTACTGAGATTAGAATACACAAGAGTAAAGGGTAGATCTGGAGGACAGGGTAGTAGGCCACAAGTGGTGTTGGTGGTGTGATGTTTATTTCTTTTTTAATTAAAAAGTGGACCTAAAATATTCACTGGAACACATAAAACATTTTGATTGTCAGTCCTTCAGGAAGATGTTTTGTTGAATCATCTGTTCTGCCTTGATTATTATTGACTCTTGACAAATGGTTAACAATAACTGCAATAAGACATTGCCTTCCTTCACAGGAATTTTTTTGGGGAGGTGGAGGGGACAGGAAGTCAGAGGAGAAGAGCAAAGTGATATGCATGAAGACTGTTACCTAATTAAAACTAGATAGACAGCAGAGATCTAGGGAGCATATTAGCTACGTCAAGGTTTGAAACATTTTACTTTCTTCCTCATCAGTCCAAGCAAATGAACATAGAATTCTGGACTAACCAGAAATGGAAACCAGATTGAGTGATTTCTCTCAACAGGGAGAAATTGCTAAAGTAGGCCCACTTTCTAGATTTGTTCTAAATAATGAAAGACTGGAATCTATATTCACTCATAAGATGTAATCACTGGTGCTACCACCAAAGTGATAAAATTATGTTTTTCCTCTTCATCATAAATTTCTTGATTACAAATATAGGATTCATTTACAAACACTTACTGCTTCACTCCAGAGCAGAAGTTCTTCACATAGGGTCTGGGAACTTAAAAAAATTTTTCTTTTTGCACACTAATTTCAATAGAATTGGTTTCCTTTGTAATAAAATTTTTAATGCATTTAAAAACATTATTTGGAGAAAGGGTCCTTAGGCTTCACAGAGTTCATGGCACATAAAAACTAGAAACATCTGCTAAAGAAAGGGTTGCAAAACATTTAGAAGTTGTTCCCTTTAAGCCCCCTGTATTTTCTGTCACTGTTATGATAGGTATCCTCACTCTGAGTGGAAGCCCACTTTAAGAACTTTTTACATAGCACTTTGGAAACTTCAAGAGAATACAATTTTTAGGGGGCTTAACTTTATTAAATTTAATGCAGAAAACCCCATTATGTTGTGGCTCAATTACTTGCTTTTTAAAAAGCAATATTCTCTCTACTAGGCACGTCATAGAAATAGGGAAGGGTTAACATCTGGGAGAAAAAAAAGAGTTCTGGCCAGGACAGGTTGCAGTTTCTCACCTGAGCAAGACTGAGTCACCAAACCCAGCTTCCTACACCTAAAACAGGGGCGATGTTTTGTAACACATGAAGCTTGGCATTGGTGGCATATGAGAAGCCTGCTTCTGATTTGCACATACTAGGCAAATTACAGGAGGTGACCAGCCCAGTGTGCCCTACCCTACCTGGCTGGAAGATCTCATGAGAGTGCCAGAAGTCACATCACACTGGCAGGCCAATGGCTTTCACAGTAGACAATTTTCTCTTTTGTCAAAACAAAAACATATTTTTGAGGGTTCCAACAGCAAACATCTATCTTTTCTCCTCCACACAGGTCAGAGATAGTATTCAATTTGATACAGTTCAGCATTTACTCACCATCTACTTATGCACATAGAAGCTAAATTGATAGGGCCCTTGATTTAGGATCTGAGCTCAAATCCTATTTCAGACTTTTACTAGCTATGTGACCTTGAGTAAGTCATTCACTAAATTTCTCTGTGTTTTCTTTCCTCACCTAAAGAACAAAATATCTCAATCATCTCTAAGGTTCCTTCCAGCTCTAAATCTATGATCAGAAGAATATTCTGCTATGCATGGGAGCTAGAAAGGTAACAACCAACCAACAAATAATCCCTACCTTGAAAAAGCTTAAATCTTTTGGGGAGTGGGTAGGATTATAAAACATCCACAAATAAATAAATATAAGATAATTTGGTAAGGGAGACAATATGGAGAGCAGGGGAAGTATCAGAGAAGACTCCTAAGAGGAGGTGATGCCTGAGCTAAGCCTTGAAAGATATTGATTCTGAGAAGCAGAAATAAAGAGGAAGTACATTCCAGGAATGGGCATGGCATATGCAAATGCTTGGAGGCAGAAGATGGCATGTTGAGCTTGGAGAACAGCTTGGTAAGTCCAGTTTGGCCAAATTATCCTTTGGCCTGTTTTCAAAATGAAGGTAATATCATTGTTCACATGCTAGCCCTTATGGTACGAGAAATATCAGGGAAATCTTTGAAGATTCAGAATTTTTGTAGACACACCTCATATTTCCCTTCTTTCCTGCCTTCCTGCCTTCCTTTCCCCCCTCTCTTCCTCCCTTTCTCTTTCTCTTCCTTCCTTTCTCTTTCTCTTCCTCCTTCTTTCCTTCCTTCCTTCCTTCCTTCCTTCCTTCCTTCCTTCCTTCCTTCCTTCCTTCTTTCCTTCCTTCCAAATCTTTTGGGGACCATAAATAGAATGAAGTAAAATCATTCTTCAAAGATTAAAGTTTCTAAATTGAATAATAACTCACATCTACATAGTGTTTTGAGGGTTATTTACAAAATACTATCCTCATAATAACCCCACAAGGCAGGTAGTTCAAGAATTACTCTACAGTTGAGTGGGTTGAGGCTTAGAAAAGTTAAGTGACTTTGCCAATGCCACCCAGATAGTAAATGACAGAGCCAAGATTCAAACTTTGTTTACTAATTCCAAGACCTGTGCTCTTTTCCCTATTCCACCATTTCTTCCTATAATAACCCATATCTACATGAAACTTTAAGGTTTATAGAATGGCTTCCACCCTTCCAATAATTTTCTGGGGACTGAAATACAGGTATTATCATCTCCTTTTTACAGATAGCAAAAGTGAAGCTTGGAGAGGTTGTGGTACCTCTATTCTTGTCAAATGAAGTAACATATGGAAAAATCAACAGAGTTGGGGTGAGACAGAATCCAAATCCTGGCTCTGGTCTCTTACTAGCTATGTGACTTTAGGTAGGCTGCTTAACTTCTCTGGTTCTGTTTCTTATCTATAAAAATGGGAAAAATAATTGTAATGTCTACCTTCCAATTGTTGAGAAGGTCCAATGATATAATGAATGTAAAATACTTTAGAACTGTAAAGCAGAATTTCAATGTTTAAGATATGTAATATGATTACATGTCAGCATATCAGACTGAATATGACCAAAATGGAACTCACTCTCTTTGCCTTTCCTTCTCCTTCTCCAGACTTTCCTAATTCTGTTAAGGATATTATAATTTTTCCAAGTCATCCTAGTTCACATCTCACAGTCATATTGCATATATTAAACATTACATATTTTAGGGGTTTATAGTACAAAGGATCATTTTTTTTTAACCTCACCAGCCACCATCTGGGTATCATCAATGAGATGTTGTAAGCAGCCTCTCAGATTGTGCTATTATTGTTGAGTGGAGCCCTCTCTCAAAGAAAGAAATCAGGACCAGAGGAAGCCAGAGGGTGGAGATGGGATGATTAGGGAGTGAATACAGATTTAGTCCCTCCCATCCAGTTTCAGGGGCTCTCCCAAGAGGTGAGGATTATGGGAGAGTGCTGCACCCCAATGAATCTGACAGCTCAGTAACAAAAACTGATATGCCCACACCCAATACTCATTATCTCCAAACGTGACCTATATAAATCAACAAAGATTTATTGAGTGCCTACTAAGCGCTAAGATTTTCTTCTCCATTTTAAATGTGTTTACTTCTTTCCTCTTCCTCAGCATGACCGGCTCCCATTCTGCTTAAAAACCTTTCCCTAGGAAACAATAAACTGGGAAAGAAATCTTTATAACAAAAAATTCTGACAGAGGTCTAATTACTCAAATATACAAGGAGTTAAATCAATTGTATAAAAATCAAGCCATTCCCCAATTGATAAATGGGCAAGAGACATGAATAGGCAATTTTCAGATAAAGAAATCAAAACTGTCAATAAGCACATGAGAAAGTGTTCTAAATCTCTAATAATTAGAGAAATGCAAATCAAAACAACTCTGAGGTACCACCTCACACCTAGAAGATTGGCTAAAATGATAACAGGGGAGAGTAATGAATGTTGGAGGGGATGTGGCCAAATTGGGACATTAATGCATTGCTGGTGGAGTTGTGAACCATTCTGGATGGCAATTTGAAATTATGCCCAAAGAGCGCTAAAAGACTGCCTGCCCTTTGATCCAGCTATAACATTGCTGGGTTTGTACCCCAAAGAGATCATAGATAAAAAGACTTGTAAAAAAGTATTTATAGCTTTATGTGGTAGCAAAAAACTGGAAAATGAGGGTATGCTCTTCAATTAGGGAATGGCTGAACAAATTGTGGTATATGCTGGTGATGGAATACTATTGTGCTCAAAGGAATAATAAACTGGAGGAATTCCATGTGAACTGGAAAGAACTCCAGGAATTGATGCAGAGCGAAAGGAGCAAAGCCAGAAGAACATTGTACACAGAGATCGTACACTGTGGTAAAATAGAATGTAATGGACTTCTGTACTAGCAGCAATGCAATGACCCAGGACAATTCTGAGGGACGTATGGAAAAGGACGCTACCCACATTCAGAGGAAGAACTACAGGAGAAGAAAAACAACTGCTTGAACATATGGGTTGATGCAGACATGATTGGGGATGTAGGCCCTATAATCCCTTCAAACTTCTCTCCTATATCTTCTCCAACTTTCATTGTCAAACTCCTAGAAAAAAAAGGAATCTACAACTGCTAACTTCCTTTCTCCATCTCCCATTCATCTATCAAATTCTTACAGTGTGGATTCTGATCCCATCACTTGAATGAAATTGTCCTCTTCATCACTGCAGTGTTCTGTTAACGGCTAGATCCAGTGATCTTTATATAGTGTTCGTCCTCCTTGACCTTTTTTAGCTTTTGATACCTTTGAATCATACTTCTGTTCCCATCCTATTCAGGACCTAGTATCTTAAACCTATCTAAGTCTAATGGCAGAAAACCAGGGACTTTCTTCTATAAAATGGGGATAACAGCATCTATTTCCCAGCCTTGTTGTAAGAATAAAATGAGATAATATGTGTAATGTACTTTGTAAACCCTAAAGCACTATATAAATGCTAGTTATCATCATCATCATCTTCTTTTCCTCCTCCTCCTCCTCCCCTTCCTCCTCTTTCCTGACATAAGACCAACCACCTTTACCAGCACTAAGGTGGAGAGTAGGGACCTCCTTCCCTCTCACACTATTGGGCAACAGGAATATAGAGCAGCAATCCCTGCCGTCACTGAGGGGAGCCACAGACTTTTTCTATCCCCATCAACTTTCATTGTCTAACTGCCAGTTTCTTCCCAAGCCCAGTATGTCCACCAAAAGCTGGATGCTCACTCTCTAGACTGGTAATGGCAAACTGTGTTAGCACTGACACGCATAGTCATTTTTGATGACATGGGGCTGCATGCTGAGGATGAAACATTTGCTGTAGTGTAGTGTAGACACTGTGCAGTATAGATGACAATTATACCTATATTTATTGACCAATTTTGGTTTATTAAATACAGTTATATATTACAATAATACATTTTTGTTATTTAAACTATAACTATCATGAAATTATGTTTTTTTTCCTCGAAGTGACACACCACCCGAGTTATGCTTGGTTTTTTGGTGAATTTTGACACACCAAGCTCAAAAGTTTGACAATCACTGCTCTAGACGCCTACCTCTACTGGAGATATTATACAACCTGACTCTACTCAGATCCTGAAATTCATTATATTCTTCGTAGAATATTGAATATTTGTCCTTTCCTTGTTTTCTACTATCTTTTGGACCTTGTCATCTACCCTTCTACTTTATTTCCCCGAGTGCTACCTGACCTTTGCATCTGTCAAGAACAGAACTTCAATATGAACCTTCTTTTTTATGTTGAATCTCCCAATTGGAGTATGGTTTCTGTGAGAGTAGGGACTATCTCAATTTGTTGTTTTCCCAGAATGTAGCATAGACTTTGGCTTATAGTTGGCACTTAATTGCTTTCCCATTTCTTTCCATTCCATTCTATTCCATTCCATTCTTCCATGGGTGTTTTCTACTCCCTTGAATTCTTGGATACCAATTTTTCCTCATTCTCCTCCTGCAGTTTGACTGTTTGTTTTCATTATCTTTCATTGTATCATTTCCTTCTCCCTTGAGGTTCTGTTCTAGGCCAGAGCATTCTGTCTCTTTATGCTCTCTCTGTGATCTTATTGACTCCATGGGTTTAATTATGACACTTACACATATGACTTCTAAACCATCATCTTTAATAGCTTAAAATTGAACTAAGAGTTTGGGGACACTATGAACATTCTGGTCAAATGACTGGAACTAGTTGTTCTAGCTTGAAGGAGGAGCAGGTACATTTCTGTTACATCCTCCGTTAGATTGTATCCTGCTTGGGGTGGGGGCAGCCTTTTTTTTGCCTCTTATTTTTTGCCTTTTTTTGTATCTCCAATGTGGCACAGTGACTGACACATGGTAGCTGCTTAGAAATGATTGACTGATTGTTAAAACCAGTGGAAATGTGCATCAGCCATGGGTGGGGGGAGAGCGGGGGGTGAAGGGGAAAGTAGGAGCATGAATCATGTAACCATGTTAAAAATGAATATTAATAAATGTTTAGAAAATGATTGACTGATTGTTCCCTGACCTCAGCATCCTATCTTCTACTTCCTTCGTGCAGACCACCAATGTACCTAGACTGCACTCCCTTCTTTGCCTCCAACTCTTAGAAACTTTAGCTTCCTTTGAAGCTCTACTTGGATGCCATCTCCTACATGAAGCCTAGTCTAGTTTCCTTAGTTTTTAGTGCTCTATCTCCCTTCACTAATGATCATATATATTTACTTATATGTACACTGGTTCTATCACCCAGCTAAGAGTAGAGAGTAGACAGAGATTGTTTTATTTTTGTCTGTTTATTCAAACTATCTAGTCCAGTTCCTGCTGAGGAGAAACTTCATAAATAAATGAGTTGAATAACACTTGGGAGCAAAATGCCTATGTTCCCATGGTTCCTGTCCTTTAAATGCTTATCGTCTAATTGGAGACATTATGGGATTATAGGATCACTTGGAATCAGACTAGATATTCACCTAGAGAGATGCATAATGGGTATTTCAGGATATATAATAATTACTGAAGAGATCAAGATATTAAGCATGATTATAATTCAGTGAAAGGAGAAATTATTGTGAATAGGGATAATTAGAAAATATGTTTTTGATAAAGAAAAGGTTGTATTTCAAGTAGGTCTAAAAGAATGGGCAGACTTTGGATAGATGAAGAGAATGAAAGTATTCTAAGTATGGGGAATACTATGAGTAAAGTCAGAGCAGAAATTTGAAAGGCATAATTGGAGAATGGTAAAGGTATCAGATTATTTGGAACTAAGGTTTCATTAGAAGAGTAATAGGAGGGAGTAGCTGGGTGGCTCAGCGGACTGAGAGCCAGGCCTGGAAATAAGAAGTCCAGGGTTGAAATCTGCCTTCAGACACATCCTCAGTGTGTTTCCCTGGTCAAGTCACTTAATCCCATTTGCTTAGCCTTTACTACTCTTCTGCCTTGGAACCAATACTT
The DNA here is from genome assembly GCF_016433145.1 of Gracilinanus agilis. Classification (NCBI taxonomy): domain Eukaryota; kingdom Metazoa; phylum Chordata; class Mammalia; order Didelphimorphia; family Didelphidae; genus Gracilinanus; species Gracilinanus agilis. The sequence continues at coordinate 152,684,389 of NC_058133.1, read as the reverse complement.
AGTATTGATTCTAAGACAGAAGGTAAAGGTTTACAAAAAAAGAAGAGTAATGGCAGACAAAGTTAAGTAGATAGGTTTGAGTCATATTGTAGTGGGCCTTGAACATCAGGTTATAGGTTTAGATTTCATGTTTTGTTCAATGAAGAACCATGAGATGAAATAGATGAGACATGTATTTGTTGTCGTTCAGTCATTTTTTTCAGTTGTGGCCAACTATGACTCAACTTGGGGTTTTCTTGGCAAAGGTACTAGAGTAGTTTACCATTTCCTTCTTCAGTTCATTTGACAGATGAGGAAACTGAGGCAAACAGGGTTATGTGACTTGCAAGGGTCACACAGCTAGTAAGTATTGAGGCCAGATTTGTAGATGTAATATAAGAGCAATATTTTAGAAGATGAGAGTGGCAATAGCTTATAGTCAGACGATTCTGGGAGGCTAATAATGAGAATACTGTGATTGTCTAAATATGAAGTGGCAAAGGCTTAAGTAGGAGTAGGAACAATAAGAATGGAAAATGCTTATATGTATTACAGAAGGGGGATTTGGTAACAAGATTTGGTGACTAATTGGATGGAGAATTGGTAAGAAGGTAGAAGATAAGGAAACTGAGTTTTGCATAAGAATCTAAAACACTGATCATGAACAATAAAAACTAATGCAAAGAAATGTTGATATAGTTTTATACATATTTGAATAATACCTTTTTCCTCTTCAGTGGTTGTATTGTTGTTCAACTGTGTCTGACCCCTCATGATTCCATTTGGAGTTTTCTTGGCAGAGACAATGGAGTAATTTGCTATTTCCTTCCCCAGCTCATTTTACCGATGAGAAAATTGAGGCAAACAGGGTTAAGTGACTTGTCCAGAGTCACATAGCTAGGAAGTGTCTGAGGTCTCCATGTGAACTGAGGAAGAGGAGTCTTCCTGATTCCAGGCTGGGAGCTCTATCCATGGCTATAATATTCTCTAATAAGTCTAACTTATTTAATCATCCCACTGGTTCCTCTTGTTATCTGAAAGTTTCTTTTAAGGCTACTTACTAGTATATGTTGCATGAAAGGCTTTAATAAGATTAGGAAAAGGGATTTGGACCTATACTTTCATTACTATAAGGAACTCCCAAGTGAGGAAATTATCAAAGCAGGTTGACTTTTCCTGAAACTCATTTTCTTGGAGAGTTTCTGAGAGCTCTGAGAAGCTGTGACTTGCCCAGGGTCACACAACTAGAATGTGGCAGACAGAAGACTTGTACCTAGGCCAGTTCTCTATACCATCTCTTTTTTAATCATAATCAGAATTTTAATCAGAAATAAATCATAGCAGGTTCTCACTGCACCTGGAATGTACCTTTTCTGCCCTTGACCTGTTCAGGTCCACATCAATCACCCAAGTGAAGGAAGCAGGAGAAAATCCAAGAAGTTCATTTCCTCTTTGCTCCTAGTCTGCTCAGGTCAGGGCTTTCTCCCAGGGTTTTTCACTTACAAACTGCTATGGGAGATTTATCTCACTGATGCAATGCGGGAATTCAGAGCACTATGTTGGCTCCCTCCAAGGCAGCACCAGATATTGGCTTTACTTCCACACAATCATTATTCTTTGCTGTCTCCAGCTTTCTTTTCCTCTTATAATCTGGTGCGTGCATTTAATTGCATCTCCGTCCCTTTAATGCCAGACAGGTCTGGTGGGGGAGAGGTGTTTTCCCCTGAGTAATAAGCTTCCTGCATATCACAGATCCTAACAAGGTCTATGGAGATGGAGAGTCTATAAAAGGAAGCATCATTTCCCCAACCTTTCTATGGATTCAAATTCAGTTTCTATTCTAAAATCTACCCCATGTTTCTTTATCACTCATAAAGCTACCAACCCAGGATCCTTTGGGAGAAACAGGTGCTACATAGAAAATGTACATTATATAGTCTTCTCCCATTAGCAGGAAAGGTCTTAGAGGATCTTGTTTACTTGTATTTATCTCCCCAGAGCTTAGCACAGTGCCTAGCACATAAGAAGTGCAAAAGAAAAAAAAGGTGGGGGGCAGCTGGGTATCTCAGTGGATTGAGAGTCAGGCCTAGAGACGGGAGGTCCTAGGTTCAAATCTGGCCTCAGACACTTCCCAGCTGTGTGACCCTGGGCAAGTCACTTGACCCCCATTGCCCACCCTTACCACTCTTCCACCTAGGAGCCAATACACAGAAGTTGAAGGTTAAGGAAAAAAAAAAGAAGTGCTTAATACATGTCCTCTGTTTTCCTTTCTTCCTTCCTTCCTAATTTCCTTCTCCTTCTCCATTTCTGTCTGTCTCTCTGTTTCTCCCTCTGTCTCTGACTCTGTGTCTGTCTTTCTGTCGGTCTCTCTGTGTCTTTCTGTCTCTCTATGTCTCTGGCTATGTCTCTCTCTCCTTTTGATGTTGGAGTTTTGGTTATAGCTGTCAAAACTCCTTCCATGTTAAGGTAGATAAATTTGTGTATTAAGAACTCTAACTCCCCATGGTCAGATTCCTGAGTTATTTATGTTGACCCTCTTGGATCTGGAGCAGATTAATACTGCAAAACTCCCTTCACTTTATTGAACTAATTGCTCAACTCCTTTTCTTGGCAGGCCAGCCCTGGCCTGAGAGACCTTGATGCTTTACATTCATCTGGCACCTGCAAACCAAGGAACTCAATGTCAGGACAAAGTGTTCTACTAATAGAATCTAATTATAAATGCTGTAGCAACCCTGTTTTCTACTTTTTATTTTCTTAAGGATTCCATGACGTGTCATTCTAGTCTCTTTGTCAACTCTAATAGAAAATCCAATGAGAGAGATTATGGCACAGTAGAAATAGTACTGGATTCGGCATCAGAAGATGTGAATTTGAATTCCAGTGCTGCTACTTACTACCTGTGCAAAGTCATTTCACTGTCCACTTCCTGATCTACCCTTTCTTGTGATCCCTATTCTCATCTTCCAAATGAAGGGGTCAGACTAGATGAATTCTAAAGCCAATCCCAGCTCTAAATTCTCTGATTCCCTCAAACATTTTCCTTCTGTATCAGTTAAGCAACAAACATTTATTAAGTGCCTACAATGTGCCAGTCACTATTAGACTTTGTGCTAGGCACCGTGCTAAGCCCTTTACAAGTATCTCATTTAATCCTAGCAAAACTCTAGAAAGTAGGTGCAATTATTGTCTATTTTATAGTTGGGGAAATTGGGGCAGAATTTAAGTGACTTGTCCAAGGTCACACATCTGGTAAGTACCTGAGGCTGGATTTGAACTCAGATTTCTTGGTTCAAGGCCCAGTGCTCTACCCACTGGGTCAGTTAGCTGCCCCTAGGGGATATCAAGTCAAAAACCTAAAGGTGCTTACATTACATCTAGGGGGATACTATGTACATAACTAAGCATAAATACACACACAAAAATAATGTGTATTTATAATATCTATATGTAATGTACAGGAAGACAAACACCAAGTCATTTTAGTAGAAACTGGGGGGTTCAGGAGGGGCTTCAGCTTGAACGTGGTGCTTAAGCTAATTTTTGAAGGAATAAGGAATTCTAAGTAGAGGAGGCAAGGAAGAAATAAATTCCATGGAAGTACACGCATGAAGGACAGCTTCGTAATGGCATGGAAATGGAAGATGGGAGTGTCATGTGTGAGAAACAACAAGAAGACCAGTTTGGGTGGAGGGAAGAGTCTAGGAAGGCGATATGTAACAAGGCTGGAAAGGTAAGTTGGGGCCAGGATGTGAAGGACTTTCAAAGACAAGTTGTATAAAAAGTAAAGTAAAATATGTCAGCTTAGCTTATTTTCAGTTTTTGTAAGTTGCTCCTAATTGTCTCTAATATTTTTTATTTCTAGATCATAAAAACCATCTCAGGAAAGTCCAGTTGTTGCTACAATAGCCCACCACAATATAAATCAAGATGGCTGCTTGAAAGCTTGTTCTCATTTGTTCCTTAGTTGTTCCAAGCTGAATCACTCTCTGTTTTTACAGCATGGTTTCTGAGCAGAGCCCCTTCTGTCTAATCCTGAGCTCTCAGCCTGGAAGGCCTGTATTTCTAAGAACCCTCAGGCACTTAGCTCCCATCCCCTTTAAAAATGTTTCCAAGTGAGCAATTGAGATTTCAGAGAAATGTTTTCACAGTGTCTTATTGTGAGACTAACATATGCCTGCCTTTCGCCTCCCCCTACCTCCCTGCCTCGCAGGACACCTCCCCGTGCCCAATACCTCCCCCCCAATCCTGTGCCAATGCCCTCCACACACTTTAGATCATAGCTTTGTCTATAGCAGCTGTATTCTGAATCTAGTTCTCATTCTTACTAGGTTTCCATCTTTATTACGTTCGATTATTTCTCAATAACCCAGTGGCAAACATTGACTTCCCAAGGTATATACACATGGAATTTTGTTTTGTTTCGTTTTGTTTTCTCGAAAGTCCATTTAATCTCTCTTTGTTTGATGAGAGCACCTGACTGGGTGATTTTGACAGTGTGGGAGAATTCCCAGTATGGGAACTCCTTCTATCAACGAAAATCACACCCCTCCGACCCCCTCCCATAACTTAGGGTTTTAGGATTGTAGATTTAAAAGAGAAAGGGACTTTAAAGGTCATCTAGTCCAATCTTTTCATTTGACGGATGAGGAAGGTAGGTAAAATGACTTGGTAGGTAGGTCCTAGTGAGTTGCTTGAGGGCACACACAACTAGCAAGTATCAGATGTCGGATTTAAATCTACTTTTCTTGGCTCCAAACCCAACAAACATTCTACTATCCCAGGAAGCCTCTGCATGAAAGAGCCTTGAATTCAGACTTTTGTGAAGTCTGTGAAGCTCTTTCTTTTCATGATCCCTTTGTTACCAGTCACCTGACAATCAAGCCTTCTTGAGTATACATCCAGATATATTCCTCTGAATTCCTCCATGAATGAATGTCCTCTTTGGATGCCTCATTGTGGCATGGAGGTGAGCCTGAGTTCTCAAAGGCAATGCCGATGGAGCAAAAGCTTTAGTAGGTCCCTACCCAGGTAGGAAAAAGGCTTTGAGTTCAGGCCAAGGGACTGACTATAGGTCTGTCATACAAAATTCAACCTCTGTGCTTAGAGAGGTATAAGCACTGGAAGGTTGCCACCAGATACAAAATTTTCCTGGCCATGAAAACTTATTAAGACTTTTGTCACAAGGAAGGATTCTGTGAAGGGTGAGGATTTGTTGGAAAATAATAGTGATGTGAACAAAAAGTAGGACTAGAATTGGTGCACACTTGTCTCTCCTACCCAAAAGGCTAAGGCTGGTGAAAATTCTTGAGCTCAGGATTTCTGAGCTACAGTGAGTTGTTCAGTTGATCTCTTCATGACCTCGAGGACCATAGCTACCCATGAGGTTTTCTTGGTAAGGATACTGGATTGTTTGTGTTTTCTTTTCCAATGAATCCAGTGGATCTTTTATCAGGCAATTAAAGATTAAGTGATTTGCCAATAGTCATATAGCATGGAAGCTTCTGGAGGCTGGATTTGAATTCAGATTTTCTTGACCATAAGTCCAATGCTCTTAACCATTGAGTGATAGTGTATGCCCACACACCTCATTACCCCATACCCTTGAACTGAGCTAAATATTATTCTCTTGATTATACTTTTACTGATAAAATCTTTTTTTTAACAATCTACTTGCCCAAGCTGAATAATAATGGGGTTCAGGAGCCCCACTTTCTCTATCACCCCACTCCTTTATTTGAATGATCATTCACTATGATGTTTCAAATTGAAGAAATTCTAAGTAACTTCTCTATTTTCTTTCTTCCTTCTTCTAGGATTTCTTATCTGATCAGTTTTCCCAGGGTTCACTCATAGTAGTATCTTACTTGATCCTTAGCTAAGGCTGGACATATAAGGAACATTTATCACCTCCTTATAGCACGTAGATATTAAGTCTGAAACAAACTCATTTATATTATATGGATGTGTTTACATTGTTTGCCAAATTTGAATTTCAAAGCCTTTGCTTATTTCTGGTTTTCTGTGTATATCCTCTGAAAGTTCATCTTTTTTTTAAATGTAGAAATAAGCTAAGCTTTGTAGAATGTTATCTTGGGGTGTAAGACTATTTTCTTTAATTTTCTATATATTTTGTGAACTTTTATTTAACTTATCTTTTTAAAAAAAACCTTACCTTTGGTGTCAGTATCAATCCTAGTCAGAAGAGCACCAGGAAGAAAAAGTTAAAGAGAATACATGGGTGAATATGAGGCTAGACAACTGGGGTTAAATTAGTTGCCCAGGATCACATAGCTAGGAGATTATCTGAAGTCAGATTTGAACTGAACTCCTCCCTATTCCAGACCTGCTGCTGTATCCACTATGCTACCTAGCTGCCTCTCTTTAACTTATCTTTAACTGATTTTTCTTGAAATATGAACTGTTCCTAAATAGTTACTTATAATAAGAATATTTTGATGCTGAAGTGCTAGAACTTGGAAATTATGTTTCCAAGTGAGTTATATCTGAGGTTCTTCTCTGTTGATTGCTTATGGATTTCTATACATTGGCATTATCCTCTGTTTTCAATGTGTCTAGACAATTATCATGTATACTTTACTGAAACATGATAATAAGACTTTTTGTTTCACCATGTTTTTGTAGGAAGGCACTTATTCTTAAATTATCTTGATCTTTTAAATTGCTCTCATTTATAAGAACCTAAAATTACTCTCTCATTTTCCTATTCTTTGATTTTTTAATTTTTTTGCTCTGATATTTGTTTATTCACCTTTGCATTTTTGTTTTCTATCTGCACTTTTCTTTTTGTTATATTAAGTTTTCCCACTAGTTGTTCTAAACTGTCAGTTCTCTAGTATGTCTTGAAGTTATGCTTTTATGGCTCCAGCTTCCTGTATTTTGTAGTTCTGCAATTCTTCTGTTAATCTGTTCTCCTTTTAATGATGGAATAAAAGCAACTCTTTTTAGTGTTATAGTACTGGTTGTTCTATTTTCATTTGGATATTTCTCCTAGTTTTCTCTGAATATTTCTCCTAGTTTTCTCTGGATATTTCTCCTAGTTTTCTCTTACTTCATAGTACAATTTTTATTCATCATCTTAAGGCAGAAATTCTTAACTTTTTCGTGTTATGGACGGACCCCTTTGGCAGTCTGATGAAGCCTATGGACCCTTTCTCTGAGTGTTTTTAAATTCATAAAATAAAATACCTAGGATTATAAAAGAAACCAATGATATTGAAATAAAGTTATCAAAACATTAAAAATTATTAAAACATAAAAAATTGGTAACTACTCATTTCCTCAGTTTTTCTTTTTTTTGCCTTGTATTCCTTTTTAGGATTTCATTCCTTTCTCTTTTTTTATAGTTTTTAAAATTTCATGAATTTATTGTTATTTGACTTTATAAAGAGTATCTGGGCTTAAACATGACACTTGCTTAACCATATTACCAGAAGTCACCAGGACATCTCTTTCTTTCATATTCCTGCTTGTATTCTTTTTAACTTTTTTTTCCTTCCCTTTTTTAAAAAATAATTCCTTGCCCAGGTACCTCAAGGAAGATATTATCCCTTTATTCTTGTCTCATTCAATTTTTCATTTGTAAGCCAATTAATGTCTAAGAAACTTAAGTGTAATATTTGTTATACTAATACCTAGGAAAAAGAAATCCATGAATTTTAATGTAAAATTAGACAGCCAGTTCCATCAACTGCTAAAATCTTTGGAAATAACCAGAAGCCCTTATTAGAATCCCTAAAAATTTCTTCATTTACTTCTTTATATTCCTCTAATTAAACCTCCTTTTCATCAAGCACTAGTATATAAAATGAAAAAAATTATTTCTTATTCAATTTTATTGTTTTCTGTTTTGTTTAATTAGTAGCATTGTTTTCTACTATTTTTCATTGCCATATTTCAGCTCCATTATAGATTAACTAAGCTTTTGTGGATGAATCTGGAAGTATAACAACCATTTGCAATATTGTTTCAATGATAAAAGGCATTCCAAATTTTAAACAATCAACTTGCAAATGAACTTTTGGAATGCAACCTATTTGCAAATTAGGAACTGTCTGTATTTTGGTCTTCTAATTCATATTTGCATAATTCTCCTTCTCAGAATAGGGAACCATTATCCCCTTTCTCTACAAACTTTCTCAGTATCTATATCTATTTCATTATTCCTCTTATTTCCCACTGTTTTGTCTTAAAAACATTACCTTATTCTTAGTGTTAGAAAATATTTGAGCTGGAAAGAATTTTCAAAATTACTTGGTCCAACTCTCTCATTTTATAGATGAAATTACTTAGGTCTAAAAAGTTTAAATCATTTACCAAAGCTACCTGACTAATTGGTGGCAAAGTTGAGATTCCATGCTTCTTAACTTCCAAGTCAATTCCTCTTTTTGTTATTCTATTTTTCTCTCAACCTACAGTAGTGCCCAATTTTAGCCATAATGTATTACTGGAAAACTCATTATAAAGTAAACAAAAAGTGCCTTTTTATTGTTGTTCTTGTTGAGCAATGATTTGCACCACTGAGAAACCAAATAGATCACAGAAAAAAACCAATAAAATACTAATATATCATTATTCTTATCACTTAAAATAGTAAAATGATGGTCCATATCTGATAAATCAGGCATAAATGAACTTTGCACATTTATTATACAAGGGAGTTCAATGTGTCCCTTGCATATACAGCACAAACAAATCAAAACAAAAATAAAACATATACCTACTATATTATAAATTTGACCCTCCTCAAATTATGTTAACTATGACAAATGTTAATGAAAGATATGAAAGGCAACATGGTAAAGTGGAACTAGATCTTGACTGGGAGTTGATTTCTAGATTCTCTTCCAGGTTCTTCCATGTCCTTGGGCAGCTTATCTAATTTTTCTGAGTCTCTGTTTCCTTATCTGTAAAATGATAAAATGGAACTAGATACCCTCTAAGGTCCCTGACAGTTCTATATGCCTATGATTTAGTTAATGATAATTTTATCAGCTTCCTTGGTATTTAGAGACAATTTTGAGGGATAATTTAGATGTATACTTAGAAAAAAATTCTCTGGGGAAGTTTGAACAGATGATGGCTTCTCTTTATATTTGCCCTTTGAAGACCCTGGTATTTAAAGTTATTGTATGAACCATTCTTTTCCAAATCAACCATTGCAGGTGTTTATCTGTTTGAAGGATTTTACTTGTAGGGTTTGAGAGAAACAGTCTATTGATTCTGATCCTTTTCTGCCTCTTTTCTTTTCTCTTTTCTCTTCTTCTTCCTTTCACTCAACATCAAGGACAATCTTTTTTTAAACATTTATTAATATTCATTTTTAACATGGTTACATGATTCATGCTCCTACTTTCCCCTTCACCCCCTGCACTCCCCCCACCCATGGCTGATGCACATTTCCACCGGTTTTAACATGTGTCATTGATCAAGACCTATTTCCAAATTGTTGATAGTTGCATTGGAGTGGTAGTTTCGAGTCTACATCCCCAATCATGTCTGCCTCAACCCATGCGTTCAAGCAGTTGTTTTTCTTCTATGTTTCCTCTCCTGCAGTTCTTCCTCTGAATGTGGGTAGCGTTCTTTACCATAAGTTCCTCATAACTGTCCTGTGTCATTGCATTGCTGCTGGTACAGAAATCCATTACATTTGATTTTACCATAGTATATCAGTCTTTGTGTACAGTGTTCTTCTGGCTCTGCTCCTTTCACTCTGCATCAGTTCCTGGAGGTCTTTCCAGTTCACATGGAATTCCTCCAGTTTATTATTCCTTTGAGCACAATAGTATTCCATCACCAGTATATAACACAATTTGTTCAGCCATTCCCCAATTGAAGGACATGCCCTCCTTTTCCAGTTTTTTGCCACCACAAAAAGCACAGCTATAAATATTTTC
>NC_058133.1:152592584-152669519 GCF_016433145.1 Gracilinanus agilis | reverse complement strand
ATATATATTTATATATATATATATGGCACTATGCTAGATGCTGAGGATATACAGACAAAAAAAATTAAAGTCTTTTTCCTCAAGAGGCTTAAATTTGCACAGGAAGAATATAATATTAGAGACCAATAAGTCCAACATAAAATAGAGTGTGATAGAGCCGAAAGAGAGATCAAGCCAAAGTTTCAGTGATTTGAAAAGATAGAGCTCATCAAGATAAAGGTATTTAGGGAATGGAAGGATTCATGGAGAGATGTTATCTGATCATAATCTTTTTTTTAAAACTCATCTTACATCATAGAATCAATACTGTGTATTGGTTCTAAGGCAAAAGAGCTATAAGGGCTAGGCAAAGGGGGTTAAGTACTTGTCCAGGGTCACACAGCCGGGAAGTGTCTGAGGCCAGATTTGAACTTAGGACCTCCCATCTCTAGGTCTGACTCTGAATCCACTGAGCCACCTACCCCCTGACCATGGTCTTAAAAGAAGAGGATTTTAATATTCAGAGACAGGGATGGATCATAGCATTCTAGATTGAAAACTGGAAGTGACCTATGCTGAAAATAATAGAACCTTTTTTGGGTCATTTAAGGATATACCATGTGGCTTAACTGGGACCCAAGTTAAGATCCCAGACTCAACTGGAGAACCCAAGGAAGGAGAGTGGTAGGGCAGCTCTGCTGATATCTAAAACTAGGATAGCCAGCCCACTCCTAGAAATGACTTCCAATGACAATGAGAATGACTTCTAGAATAAGACTGGACATGTCAGAGAAGTGGTACAACCAGAGACATCACCAGGGAGCATAGTGTAAAATACTCTTCAGGCAATGGAAGGAGGAGGACTGCTCTCAAGACTTGGAATGTCAGTATCTCAAGCTTTCATGGGAATTTTGAATCCATCTTCACTCCTTACATCAGGGAAGTTCAACTGTTTAGAGAGAGCAGGAGTCCTGTTCAGGCATGTCTGATTGGTTTCTCATCTCCAAAGTCACAAGTAGGGAGGAGCCAATCAGCTAGGAAATTCTAGACTAGCAGCTTCTAGGCACAGAAGTCTCTAGACACAAAAGACTGGGATATTTTAGGAAAGGGACAGTGTCGGAAGCCACTCAGAGAAATAGGGTTGGGTAAGAGTTGGATCATCCTAGGAAGGAGGAGAAATCATAGATAAGGAATAGATAACTTAGTACTTAGTCAGAGAAATGGGTCTAAAAACAAGAGATGTCATCTAGTCTAACATTAATCTTCCTTTCACAGATGTGTAAACAGGTTCATGCAGGTTAAGTGAATTACTGGAAGTCACATAAAGAGTAATGAGTAGAACAAAGATTTGAACCTAGATCCTCTAACTTTACACCCAACACTCTTGCCTCTTTAGAATGCCTTAAAAGAGAGGGCCAAGTAAAGTGGTCATAGATTCATAGATGGAAAGAATTATTCAGGTTTGCATAGGTGGTAGGGAAGAAAGCCAAAATTCTATCTCTAGATGCCTAATTCCAAATTCAACGTTCTAGCCTTTGTACTATACATCTTTATGTATAATGTATGTTCCAGGCATGGAGGATAGCTTTAACAAATGTATAATAAGATTGTGGGTGATAGGATATCTCATTAATTGACTAGAACATAGAGCAAGTGTGTGAAGAGGAATAACATGAAATAAGTCTGGATTAGTGGTTTGGAGAGAGAGATGGTGGAGACCTTTGATGAGGCCAAGGAATTTGTATTTTATTCTGTGAGTCATAGGTAACCTCCCAATAAATATTTGTTGATTCACTGTTTGATCCATTGACTGGCTTCTATTTCAAAGGCTGGTAGCTTCAGGTCCTCCAATGCAACATGAAGACTTCAGGGAATAAGGTGAGAGTTATAATCTCCGTTCTGTTATTGCTTCAGTGTATAATTTGAGTACATCCCTTCCAGGCTCTGGGTCTCACCTTTTTAATCTAAATTAAAAACAACAACAAAACCTCCACAAGATTAATGACAGAGTAATACAGGGAAAAGGTCACAATCAGAAGACCTGTGTTCAAATCCCACCTCTGATACTTCTTGCATGATCTTGGGTGGGTCCCTTACTTAATCTTGAAACTCAGTTTCCTCCTATGTAAAATGAGGGAGTTAGACAAGATGGCTTCCAGAGTCCTTCCAGTTCTTGAACTACTATCTGAGTTGAAAATTCATCTCAGTAACCATTCTCTATGGGAAGTTTTCTCTATCTCTTACATGTTAGTACTGTCTCCTTCCTTAAATTATCTCAGAGTCTCTTTTCCATTTACATGTTGCATTGTTCCAGTCAATTAACGAAGGAAACTTTTAGTTGTTTGTTTTGATATCTTTATCTTCAGCATCTAGCATGATGCCTCCCATATAATAGGAGCCTAATAAATGTTTGTAGAATTATATATTCCCTAAGCTTCTTTTTGAGATTCTAGATTTTTAGAGATTATAAATGAATTCACCATCTACCAAAAACTCCTTCCTGGTTCAGACCAATCATGTATTTGGCACCCACTTGCACAAGTTTGTAAACTTTGTTTAACTGCCCAAAAGAATTCCTTCAAGTAAGTATTTTGTAATCTGGATTGAAAAGTGCTAACAACTTCTAGTGTTTAATGTCATTTTGCTTCCCCCCTCATTGAAAGATAACCAGTGTCAATAATCATTGGTCCAATCCCCTACTTGTAGGGGTTCATTTAAATGGTATGAAAATACTTGATAGAAGTTGATTATCAGCCCACTCCTTCCCAGACCTGCTACTTAAGAAAATTATTATTGGTCATGTGCTAAGTCATTTGCTTTTGCTTAGAGTTCTGCTGTTTTTCCCTTTGAGGCTGTTGACCAAGGGGCAGCTCCCCTATTTATCCTGACTTATTTTCTGAAAAAATATTAAGCATTCTATCCAGTATCTTTTGTAAGCCAGATCACTGCTATATCTATGGGACCACATAGCTGTCACTACCAGTCTTTTCTCTTGCTCCCAGTCTTTTCCTGCAGAAGTTTCCTTTATTAATATCTGACAACTCTGTTCAAAATGAATTTTTTTTGTATTTCTATCCTTCAGAATTGAACTTTGACTCTTATTCTCTCAATTCTGCCAATAATTTCTTTGAAAAGCCTCCGTATATCCTAAACAGTTATGGTTCCAATGGGGAGCAGCGAGTTGTTCAGTGAGAGTGGCATAGTGGAGTGAGAATTGACCACTTTGAGTGAGAAAGGGTTCTAGTCTTGTCTTTGGCATGTATTGGCTATACAACTTTGGCCAAGTCACAACTTCTCAGTACTTTAGGCTATTTTTCTAAGATTATGAGTTGAAGAACAAGTATTGATCTGCTTTGTTAGAGGAAGATTTCTTTATGGGGAGTTCATTTTTTCTTTCATTTCCTTTTCTTTTGGGGAGGGGTCCACTTTTTCAAAAAAATTATGGACCTAGTCAAAAAAAGGATGCTTGGCGTTTGCCATGTTCTATTATAACTTCTCACATTTTTAGATCTTTTCTTGATCTCAAGAGTGCAGTAATGCCTCTCCTTTTACCATTTAAATTATAAGGTCCTCTATCTTGTTCTAGAATAATTTTTGACCCTCTAAAACCTGTTTCCAAACATAACTAACTTAAAAATAAGAGGTATTTGCAAGAAGTAGTTAGTTCCCAAAGCATCATCAAATTATTCTCATAATTCCATTAAATTTAATATCAAAAAAGGCAAGTCATTTCTCTTCTCTGCCTCTAAACTGAGCCCTTTGTAGACAGATTAATACCCAGGCACTCTTTAGGCCACTTGAACTGTCCATTTTCAGGACCTCATGCTAAGATCTGGCTTGTCTCTAGTTTATAGGATGGTTAAGTCATACTACTGAGATCCCTCCCCAAATAGACAAGAGATAAACCTTTTTCACTCTGATTCTTATTCCTCATAAATATTAATCAACCTCATTGATTCACCTTTCCATTTTACATCCATTAATAGACACCTTTGGATGGACGTCAAATATTTTACCCACTTTAACCAGGCTCATTGATTCTCTCCTTGTCTTCCTTCATTTTTCTCAGATAATGAGCCTTCCTTTATAGGATTTATCCTATCTTCACTCTCTTCCAGTCACTATCCACCCCCTTTCTAGTCTCTTGAGAAAGAGCCTCAGGAAGGCCTAAATCTGCCTAGTCATTTCCTTGGTTCTCTGCTCCCATCTGTACTGGTTCATCCCTTTCTTTTCCTGAGTCTGCTCACCACTTTCTACTCCAGTCTATAGAATATTTCTTTCTGCCACTGCAGCTGCTCCTATTCTCTCCCTGTACTGGTGGTCATATTTCTTGTCCCATCCTTAACCCCTCAACAAGCCTATCGCATAGAAGAGCAAAGGAGTCAGTTGCCAACTACCTGGATTTTTATTGGACAAGATGGACAGTGTCCATTGGGCAGTCAGAGACATTAATTGCTAGAGCCACTGGCATGAAAACTGGGCCATCTTGAACCAAAGAAGCAAGCACATCCATAGGGTCTTTTTCTCTTTGTCCACTAAATTTTTTTTCACCAGCTTCTAGTGGTAAGAAGCAAAGGTATTATCTATGAAGTTAGTGGCATAAAGAAAATTTCAGGAAAGTTCTGTCCTTCCCATATCCTCTCTAAAATTTTCTACTGGCTTTCTCTTAAAGTGTGACACTCCTAAATGCAAGGGTTGCTTGGGGAAATCCCTGATGGTAGAAGAATTTCCATTTGAACTAAAGTAGCTGAACCAGGTATGAACAACATGTAGATTTTGTAATTATAATAATAACTAACATTGACATAATACTTTTGCATTTACAAAGTCAAATATTGGGAGAAAGGTGCTATTATCAATCCCATTTTATAGATGAAGAAACTGAGATTGAGAGAGGTTAGGTGACATGTTCAAAGTCACACACAGATAGTACTTTTTCAGAGATCCATGATATTTCATTGGTGTGGGTACTCTTTTCACCAATTAGATTATAAGTTACCTCAAATGAAGAAATTGTTTTCAACGAATGATGGTTGATATTTTAATTTTAGAAATCTGAGAGAACTGTAGATCATTTGAAGATGAATGTCTTGGCTCCTTCACTGGATGTTTCTGTAAAAGGAAAGTCACATGAATATTAAGCCTCCCACTGCTCTGAATAGGTCATGCCCCTGAATAAGGACCTTCATTCCAGAGTAGGGCCAAAGAGTAGGTTTCCATGGTATTGACCTGCCACTGTGCTGACTTTTCACCTTTTCCATTCTCTCCCTCTTCAATCTTAAAAGGGTTATAGATACAAACAAGATGTCCAGTAACCACATTGGCATTATTTCAGTACTTGGAAAGGGCTGTGGTTTTCAATGATGTGCTTATCTCTCTCATATAGCACTCCGTCAATTCTACACCAGATAATCTTCAGAAATTTCTATGGTCAAACAAATATGCCACCTAGCAGCCACCTCCTCTAATAATAATAGTAATAATAACAGCTAGCATTTATGCAACCTTTTAAAGTTTTCAGTGTGCTTTGCAAAGATTTCATTTTGCTCTTACAACAATTCTAGGAGGTAAGCACTATTATTATCCCCATTTTACAGTTGAGGAAATTCAGATAGCCTTCTTGAATTCAAAGCACCTGTCAGGGTAAGACATCCAAGTAAGGAGAGAAACATAATTTTTATATTAAAAACCTATATTATATAAGGTGTATCTTTTATATAAAAGAAATAGGTCCCTACTACATGATCCTAACTGGGGATATGTAGGCTGTGTGATTAGAGGGAGCTATACTAACTGCTTGCTGAATATCTTCCTCAACCACCTGCCATTATTGTCTTCCATTATCTGTGATCCTGAAATTCTCATCATCAGCATCACTCTTGGATTAGACAATACATGTAGGGCCACTGTTTCCAAAGGACCACAATTAAAATGTCAGCATAGAGAGGAAGGGAAGGATTTGGCTGAGGGCAGTGGAGTGGGGCATCTTGATCCTAAGATGCTCTCCTTCCAGCACAGTGACTTGAGTCAGTTATTTAGATCAGTTCGCTGTTAACTTTGGATATGTTGGGGGTCACAGAGGGCCTGAGGATTTTAGAAAGACAGGGAAGGCTTAAGTTTCAGTGAGAAGAAGAAAAGGGAGGCAAAGCAACCACAAGGCTTTGGGGGTGCAGTTAGGAACAGAATGGAATGCTGAAACTGGGAGTATTTGGGGACAGTGTGAAAAAACTAGCAATAAAACCTTTTCCCCATCAATCTGAGATGCTCCCATAAATGCATGTACTATAATTGAGTAGAATGACATATGGAAGGTGCCCACACAGAAAGCACATGTGGTTAGGGCACATATGTGGAGGGGCACTAATAGAGGGATCATATGGGGCAATGTATTGAGGGACAACTCCTCTGTTGCGACAGAGCCTGATAATATCTCTGCATTGTTCCCTCTGGGCTTGCTGCCTGGTGGCACTCACCCTTCTGGACCCATGATTGCTACCAAGCCTTGTCAAACATGACATCACTGGGCACAGAGCTGTAGAGCTTTTCCTTGCTCCTAGCTTCTGTTTCCTGCTAGAGATCTCAGGTGAGGTACTACCTCTTCTTCCAGAGAGAAAGTCTACATTCTACTATTTCTCTTTTAGTTTATAGCCTAGCGACCACAATTTTTTTAGAAAGTTCTTGCTTTCACACACCCAGTCATTGGACTAAAGAAAAACAGCACTGACTTTCCTCCCTCATAAGGAGTCCATTCTCAGAGCCTTGGATATAGTGTTTCTTTTCTGGAAGAAATCTCCTTGTTCTACAAGACAAACTCATTGGAGCACAAAGTAGCTCTATAGCTAACTTGTGTTGCTCATAGGCTTCAAGTCTATTTTTTTTAAATCCTTACTTTGTGTCTGAATAACAACTCTAAGATAGAAGAGTAAGGGCTAGGCAAATGGGTTAAATGACTTGCCCAAGATCACACAACTAGGAAGTATCTGAAGTCAGATTTGAACATAGGTCTTCCCAGCTGAGCCACTTAGCTGCCTTTATGTCTGTCTTTTGAACTGGCATTCCTGTTCACCAAGAACAAGATCTTTGTCAAAAGACTGAATCTGATTTAGAGTTAGAAATTCCTTGTAATTCCAATTAAATATCCAAATTATAAGCTACGCATTTAGCAACATTCTAGTATTTTCCCTTCTGAAAAATTATCAAATGTTCTTTTGTTGTGTGTTCCTCTCCTTAAGTTTATCTTAACCCCCCTCAATCCCCCCCCCAGGATTCTTTTCTGTGTCCCTTACAAGAAGATGGAATGGAGAAAAGGAAAAGTATAAAACTCGGTTGAGAGGCTTCAAATGTTGCCTCATATATCTCATTCTTTGTATCATATTCTTGCCGACATTATGCAACATGTGGCAGGCCTTAAATCTTTCCAGGCTTTGAACTCCATCCTATGTTATAATTTTTTTGTTTTATATTTACATATATCCTGGTGGTCTTTAGTGTTCTGCTAAATACTTGGTATACAAGGTTTTTGCCTCTTGAATTTTGTATAAAAGTCCTAGGGCAAGTGGATTAGAGAAAACAAAAACAAAAACACAGTAAATATAATTTGGGAAGCAGTTGAGGAACTTAGGAATACCCAGCACCTCCCCAGGTTCCCAAGGATGTTCCCCAGACAAAGAGAATGGTTCGTTCACTCTGGCAACTGCTCTGTTGTGAGTTCACAGTAGGGATGGACACCCACCCTTGTTTTATCTTCGTGTCTTCAGAGACAAACACTTTACTTTGCACTTAGTGGGTCTCTTAATAAATGTTTGCTAAAGTGACTTGATTTGAATTAAAGGAGTTCCCTAGTCTTATATTTGTATTCAGAGCATTACAGAGATCTAAATGAAGGCGCAATTCAACATCCTCTATAGAAAAGACCTAGTCATCACTTCCAGTCAGGTTTTTCAGATTACCTTGAGTTGAGTCTAGGCAACCTCTTCCCAAATTTTCAGGCAGGTTTTATAGCAAGACCCCCTTGCAGGCTGGGACAGGACTCTCCTGTAGCTTTATTTAATTCTAGAGAGACCACCAGCAATGTTGGTTGCAGCTCACAAATCTGCTAAGTCTTTCATCTTAATGCTGTGCCTTGGTGCTAATTAAAGGCTCTGAAAAAGCAGGATTCTGAAGGAGGCAAAGTGGGGGCGAGCCAGGCCTTTCAGAGCATAGCTGTGCTCACATCTAGAGTCCTCAGTGAAAATATTCTCTTGGTTGGAAAGTGGTCCATCCCCTTTCCATTTCATGTTAGATAGTAATTCTGAAGGTAATTGGCAATAAACGAGCAGTTAACAGTGAAGATTGTCTCTCACTTATCCTATTTACTCATATTTTTTCCTACTCCTTCCGCTATTCCTAATTTTAAGGAGGAAATATGTGTTTTTTTCCCCCTCTCCATTATTTCCTTCTGGCAACAGCTACAGCAGCAGGAGGAATTGGCTGAAGGCTTGATAAAAGACACAAACAGCTCTGATGAAAGCAAAAGGACAGGTTCTTAATCACAATTCATTCCTCTTCAGCTGCTCCTTCTGATCTTTCAGGCCTCCACTAAAGGGGGAAATTGTTCTCCAACCTGGAGCCTCTGAATTTAGTTCTGTTAATAGCACGCCTAGGAGCAATTTATCTATGATTTCCCTATTTTGATTTAGAGGCACATTGTCTTTTAAAAGCATGGAGGTGGCTGTGGAGGAGGGGAGAGAGGAGAGGAGAGAGGAGAACAGAGAATTTGGGAAGGAGGATTGATTATTCCAGTAAATGAATTCAATGAAAAGTTTACTTCCCAGGACCCCACGGACCTCCTACCATACTCTGACTTTAGCAGACCTTTCCATTCTTTTTACAATCTTTTTATTTCGCTAAACTGGATGAATAACTCTTCCTCATTTCATACTCCCCAGCCTCCAAATAGCTGTACAGGCTAACCTCCATGCCTTCAGGGAATGAGAGATTTCGAGCTGCTCAGGGGGTCCAACCCCATCATTTTACAAATATGGAAAGTTATCCTGGAAAGGGTTAAGTGACTTGCCCAAGGTCACATAGCTAGTAAATGTCTGAGTCAGTGTCTGAACTAAAGTAATCTTTACTCCTAGTCTAGTACTCTACCCACCTGTTGGAAATGCTTTTCCTTTAAGACTCAGCTTAAATGCAACCTTTTTCATAATGGGGGGAATTAGCCTGGTGTGAGGGAAGCTGACTGACATAATGGCTAAGGCACAATCTTGAAGGCAGGAAGATGTAGGTTCAAATCTCATCTTGGATCACCTCAGGACATGGTTAGTAAGGTTTGGGATACCATTTTGTATAAAGAACCATGGATCACACAACAATATAGTAAAGCATACCAGCTTTATTCATCAGATACACTGCTATTCATATTTTTAAAATTCTGAGTTCCAAATTCCCTCTCTCCCTCCCTTCCTCCCTTCCCTCCTCCTCCCATTAAGAAATCACGCAATGTGATTTGTATCAATTGAAATCATGCAAAACATATTTTTACATTCTTGTTGTTTTCAGTTGTGTCTGACTCTTTGCGACCCTATGAAGGTTTTCTTGGCAAAGATATTGGAGTGGTTTGCCATTACCTTCTCCAACTCATTTTATAGATGAGGAAACTGAGGCAAAGAAATTAGGAAAAAATCCATAGTAAATATAATTTGGAAAGCAATTGAGGAATTTGAGAATACCCAGAACCTTCCCAGGTTCCCTATGTTCAGGTGGAAAATTTGCCACACCTGAGTTACATTCCCAGCATCCTTTTAAATATGTCCTCATTTGACGTACAGAGGCTTGAGAGATAAATTTGGCTGAGACCCATTCTGCGGGACTCTTTTTGGGCTTTGCTTTGGTTAAAGTGTGGCAGGTATGGCTCTCTGGCTCTGTGCTCTGCTCACTTGGCTGAAGTAATCCCTTTCCCTCTCATTTTTGTTATTATTAAATCCTTTAATTTAAAATATCAGGAGTATTCACTCAATTTTATTCTCATACCTAGGACATTCCCCAGATCAGAGAGTGTTTTTTGCTTAAAATCGCACAGCTAGTAAATGTCTGAGGCCAGATTGGAACTCAGGAAGATGAGTCTCCTGACTCAATGCGTAGCACTTTATTCATTATACCAACTAGTTGCCTACTTCCATATTATTCATGTTGTAAAAAGAAAAGCAAGAAGAATAAAGACAATGAAAAAATCATGCTTTATTTTACACTCAGATTTCATCCATTCTCTCTATGGAGATGAATAGCACTTTTCATGATGAGTCCTTTAGAATTATCCCAGATCATTACATTGCTGAGAATAATTAAGTAATTCATAGTTGATCATTGTTGCAATATTGCTGATACCATGTATAATATTCTCTTGGTTCTACTGACTTTACTTTGTGTTAGTTCATACAAATCTTCCCAGGTTTTTCTGAAACCATACCCCTGGCCACTTCTTATTAGCACAAAAGTATTCCATCACAATCATTTGCCACAGCTTCTTCAGCCATTATGATGGACATCCCCTTGATTTCCAATTCTTTGTTACCATCAAAAGAGCTGCTATAAATATTTTTGTATTAATAGGTCTTTCCCCCCTTTTATTTGATCTCTTTGAAATATAGACCTGGTAGTGGTATGACTAGATCAAAATGTATACACAGACTTAAAGCCCTCTGGGTATAGTTCCAAATCATTCTCCAGAATGGTTGGATTAGTTCACAACTCCAACAACAATACCTTAGTGTCCCAATTTTTCCATATCCCCTCTAAAATATCATTTACCTTTTCTATCATGTTAGCCAATCTGATAGGCATGAGGTGGTACCTCATAGTGTTTAAATTTCATATCTCTAATAAGTAGTGGTTTAGAGTATTTTTATGTGACTACAGATAGCTTTGATTTCTTCTTCTGAAAGTGACCTACTTATCTTTGACCATTTATCAATTGGGGAATGGTTTTTATGTAAATCTGATTCAGTTCCCTATACAGTTGAGAAATGAGGCTATTGCCAGAGAAACTTGCTATAAATTTCTCCCCCAGTTTGCTTCTTTCCTTCTAATCTTGACTGCATTGATTTTGTTTGTCCCAAGCCTTTCAATTTAACGTAATCAAAATTATACATTTTATTTACTATGATTATCTCTCTTGTTTGGTCATAAATTCTTCCCTTATCTATGAGTCTGACAGTTAGATTTCCCAATATCCCCTAATTTGGTTATGATATCACCTTTTATATCTAAGTCATAGACTCATTTATATACCTTATCTTGGTATATGGTTGTGATACGTGGATCTATACCTAGTTTGTGCCAATTGCTTTTCAGTTTTCCAAGGAATTCCTGTTAAATAATGAGTTCTTGCTCCCATGGCTTGGCTCTTTGGGTTTATCAAACACTAAATTACTATAGTCATTTACTATGTATTGGGTATCTAATTGATCCAATCTATTTCATGGATCTACCACTTTGTGTCTTAGCTAGTACCATATTTTCATAATTTTTTCATAATTTTTTGCTTTTCATAATTACTGCTTTGTAATATAGTTTGAGATCTGATACTAATAAATTACCTCCTTTACATTTTTCATTGATTCCCTTGATAATCTGGATCCTTTGTTCTTCTACATTAATTTTGCTATTTTTTATAGCTCCATAAAATAATTCTTTGGTTGGTTGATAGGTATGGCAATGAATAATTAAATTAGTTTAGGTAGGATTATCATTTTTATTATGTTGTCTCAGCCTTCCCATGCACAATTAATATTTCTCCAGTTGTTTAAATTTATCTTCATTTGTATGAAAAGTGTTTTATGAATGTGGTCATGTGGTTCTTAAATTTATCTTGGTAGGTAGACTTCCAAGTATTTTATATTGTTTGTAATTATTTTAAATGAAATTTCTTTATCTCTTCCTGCTGGACTTTGTTGTTAATATAAAGAAATACTCATCATTTATGTGGGCTTATTTTATATCTCGCAACTTTACTAACACTTTTAATTGTTTCAATTAGTTTTTAGTTGATTCTCTATGGTTTTCTAAGTATACCATCATATTATCTGCAAAGTGATAGTTTTGTTTTCTACATTGCCTATTCTAATTCCTTCAATTTCTTTTTCTTGTCTTGTTGCTAAAACTAGCATTTCTAACACAATATTGAATAATAATGGTAATAATGGACATTCTTGCTTCACCCCTGATCTTATTGGAAAGACTTCTAGCTTATCCCTTAGTACAGGAAATGCTTGCTAGTGGCTTTACAGAGATCCTATTGTTGCTTGTCCTCATTTTTAAAGAGAACCAATGACATTATGGGATGGTGTCTTGACTTGTGAATGAATTGGATTTAAATTAAGGCAGAGTTGCACAGAGTGGTCATCCTCAAGATACAACTAGAGAGATTCTACTTATTTTTTTTAGGAAAGCTGCATTTATTCTGATGCTTTCTGATGTTTTTTAGTAGGAATGAGTATTTTGTCAAAATATTTTTATGCACCTGAGATAATCATATGGTTTTTGTTGTTTTTGTTATGATATGATCAATTATGACTATAATTTTCCTAATATTTTTGAATTTTATTTGTTTGATAAACCCAAAGAGCCTGTATTCTTGGTATAAATCCTACCTGGTCATAGTGTATGATCTTTTTAGTATATTGCTGTAATCTCCTTATTAGTATTTTAATTAAAATTTTTGCATCAATATTCTTTAGGGAAACTGATTTATAGTTTTCTTTCTCTGACTTTGCACTTACAGGTTTAGGTATCAGCACCATATTTGTGTCATAAAAGGAATTTGGCAGGACTCTTTAAGCAGATATATTTATAGTTAAGAAGGAGAGTCAGTATGGATGGAAATAGGTCAAGTCTTTATGGGACCCAGATGGAATTGGATGCCCCAGACATAAAATCAGGTTTGTTTTTGTTATTTTTGTCAGGTTCTTATTGGCTTCAGCAGAATCAGGTCTTGGGGAGAGAGAACAAGAAATGGTCACTGGTGCTAATTCATGCTATTGTGATGGTGAGGTAGAGAGAATTGTTGATTCTGAAGATCCTGAAGAATGTTGGTAAGTTGATATTCAAACTCCCCATCAGTAGGAAAGAGACTTTTAGACATTACTGTTTGTCTTTTTTTGACTGAGTGACTCAGGGGATTTGGGCTGTTCCAGGGCTTCTTGGTTTATTACAATGGGGAAACTACTGAAGTCCTTATATAGATCCTTGCTAGCTGCTTGACTCTGGAAAGTCATTTAATCTTTCTAAGTGTTAGTTTCCTTATCTATAAAAATGAAACGGTTAGATTTAATGGCCTCTAAGGCCCCTTCCAGCTCTAAATTTATAATCTGTGATCTATATCTTCTCTGATACCCCTAGGTAGAAGGAATCCCTTCCTTCTAATTCATTTATTTGTATACACATCTTCCTTCCTTTCATCAAGCTCCATTGCCTCCCTCATTATGGTATAGAGATGGCCCCGAGTTCTCAAAGGCTATGTTAGCAGAACTTAAGATCTGTCAGGTCCACCCAAACTAGAAAGGCTTTGAATAAAAACTAACTCACACTGTATGTCAGTCACTCAGAAAATTGGAGGCAGTCTCAGATTTGTCCCAGAGCACCAACACAGGGATATGTACTTTCTCCCTGAGGACTGATCCTGGGTGGGAGTATTAAGTGTAAAGTGGTCTTGCCTTGTAGTCTACTCTGGCCCCAGAAGCCACTATTGCTAGAGTTCCAAATGCCATTCCTTTCCAAGAGTAACTTCCCACCTACCCTTTACTATGGCAGAGGTGAACACTCTGGGAAATAATCTGCCCTCTATCCAATCTTAATTTCACCCACTGGTTGGATTGTCCTCTGCACAATGGCCTCCACCCCCCAGCTCCAATAAAATTTGGATTTATTATTTCTAGTTATGCTCTGTTGTCATTATCCATGGATGTGCTATCTTCACAAAGAGGTCATCAGCAGAAGACTGACTCGGTGGTGACTATTTCTTTGGTCAAGCAATTCATGATGATCCTCAATTAAAGTGTGCAAATATTGCAGAGGGAGTACCAACACCCATGAAATAAGGAATCTATTGAATTACCAAAGAACTTGCATATTCTTTGCTAAGCTATAAATACCTTAAAGTAGGAAATATGGTGTTTTTCATCTTTTTGTGTCAACTGGCTAACATAGTGCATTGTGTTTAGTAAGGTGCTCAATGAACACTTGCTCAAATATAATAAATTACATCTCCTATCGCACACTCAGTACTTTGATTATTATGCCAAGTTAGTATCAGCCAGAATTTAGATGGTAGATATTTGGGTTCTGATTATTAACAGTGGTGAACTAAAAGATAAAAACTAAGAACTCGTTGGAAGTCAGTGGCCAATCTTCCCATCTGCGTCTGTTTTGGGATGGCTGCCCAAAACTTTTAGGAGAGATGGAACATTTTATACCCTGTCCCCATGAAGAGGTTCCCCATCCTCCTTCAAAAAAGAATAAAGAACACTCATTGAAAAATATAAAGATGTTTGGCAAAACTAAAAAGAGAGACAAAGAAGCCAATTAAGTATAAATATTTCAGAACAGAGTTGTTTTCTGACCTAGCCACTAAAATCCAGCAGACCCTAATTCTCTAAATGTTTGGATGCAAATAACAGGGCAGAGAAGACTGGTCAGCCAGCTTCAGAGAGAAGTCAGTTAAGAGTATTCACATCTGTCTGAAGAATACATGTGTGGTATGGTGGCCAAATAACAAGGGAGGAGAATCAGACATCTGAAAATCTTTCCACTGTCTCTCTTCAAGGCTTGTTTATGGTGGCAGCCAATAGCCTAATATGATCTTTGCTTTCATGAAGAGAGACAAAACTTCCTGGAATACAGAGGTGAAAATGTCTCTGTACTCTTTCCTAGTCAGACTCCAACTGGAGAACTGTGTTCAGTTCTAAGCATCAGAGTTTAGAAAATCATTGGTAAGCTAGAAATTGTCCAGAGAAAAGTAAACAGAGAAAGGCTTTGATTCCATATCAGATGATGATGAGTTGAAAGAATTGGGGAAAAGAGAAGACTCTTGGGGAAACAACAGTTTTGGTCAAGTACATGAAGGACTATTATGTACAAAGATTAGATTCATCCTGTTTGGCTCTAGAGGAAAGAGCCAGAAGTAATGAGAAGTTGCAAAAAGCTAAATTTCAGCTTAATAGCAAAAGAAATTTCCCAATCATTAGAATTATCCAAAAGTGGAATGGGTTGCCTACAATATTAATGGATTCCCCCTCATTGGAGATCCTCAGAAAGAGGCCAGATTAGATCAGAGAATCCTTTTGGGATATATAGACTAGATGACTATTAAGTTGTTTTCCAACTTCAAAAAACTGCCATTTTTAGCATGTCATATCCTTTCCAGGAATCACTATTCTCTCATTGCCTTTATTTGAACTTTGAAGCCAATGATATCTTTCTGTCTAGTTTTTTAATCATAATTTTTCTAAGATTTATAAAATGAATGCACAGATACAAATTATAGATGAAAGACTATGGTCTATTTGACAAGGTTATGAATAAAGATATGTAGATTTTATGAGTACATTCAAGTTTAACAAATACTTATTAAATGATTTCTATGTGCCAGGCATTGTGCTTGGCACAGGAGAGCTGAAGATGATGAAACATTGCCATTTCTTTTTCTACTTCTTCAGTTACTTTAATATACCATGGTGTTGAGGTAGGGCCAAGATGGCAGAGTAGCAGGAAGAAGTACAGCCTGATCAGGAAATCCAAGAAAAAAAATCACAGTGAGTCATTTTTCCAGCCCAGATTGGCAGAGATAGACAGAGAGGTCTGTGGACACTGGGGACAAGATCTAGCCAAGAATAACTACAAAAAGCATTATAGCACAGGAAGAGACTTTGTGCCAGGGCAAGATGAGGTGCCAGAACCAATTCAGTGGGGTTTGACCTTGTACAGGATGCGGAAAGAGATGCCAACTGTTAAGTTCTGTCACCACCAGGTTCCAGGTTGTGGATCCAGGGCTGACTAAAAAGGGAACTCGCCCCTAAGAGTGTAGTTCCAGGGTAAGGCATGGTCATGGGTTTAAGTTATTTACTGAGCAAGAAGAAAATTCAGAAACAAGCAACAGCTGTGTGGCTCTGACCTCAGAAATGGAGTAGTAGTCTCAGTTTTAGCTCCCAATCTAGTCTGAAGCCGACAGGGCAGAAATCCCATACTGAAGGAGAACCTGAATTTCTGTCACTGAACCAGCATTGCTTTTTAGCTGTTTAATAGTCAATGAGTATAGCAGGAGTCTACTGGTTCCCTAACTGGAGCTAGCTCACAGCTATGTTGCTCAGACCTAAATCTAGGTCAGGAACTTGTAGAACTCAGAGCAGGAGAGTAGCAATTGATTTTCCCCTGGTTTAGAACCTTTCAAGAACACTGAAAGCTTCCAGATTTATCCTGAGTTATCCCTAAGATCCTAGTATGACATAACATTCAATCCTCTCAAGAAAACAACAAGAAGACACAAGCTTAACCCAGACATTGCCTCCGCAAGTGTATAGGGCTTTGCCTTAACATAAAATATGAAATCAGGAAGCAGATTTGAAAAATGAGCAAACAAAAAAAGGAATCTTGCAATAAAAAGCTATTATGATGACAAAAACACTCAAGACACAAACCCAAAAAGAAGAGAATGATTTCAAAACATCTACAACTAAACATGAAACACAAATAAAGCTTGTACGTGTTTTAATTAAAATTCCTAAAAGAGATGAAGCAAGAGTTTTTTTTTAAAGAATTAAAAATTATTATTTTTTTTATAAATTTAGTGAAAGTGCTAGAGGGAAAAAATGAGGGTGGTGGAATGAGAGCTATGGAAGAAAGAATGGGGGTAGAATTAATGGCTTGGCATAAGGGGTATGAAGCCTTACATTAATAAGTTCAATTTAGCTTAATTCAATAAATATCTATTAATTTACAATGCAAGCCGAAGATATACATAAGAAAAAGAAAGAGAGTCCCTCCCTTGGAGGAACTTATTGTCTAATAATGGAAGACAACATACAAAAGAAAGCTTGAAAGAGGGGCAGGAGGAGAAGGGGAATATTAGGGTGTAGAGGTATCTTGTTCTGTGGAGGTCAAACCAAGCAGACAGGCAGATGGAAAGTGGAAAATGAGCAGGAAAATCCAAATCCTACCCTCTACTAAGGAAAACTTTGGGAGGAATTCAATGCTCTAATCTCTTGCCTTCTAATCAGAAGGGAAAGGAGGTTGAGGGAGTTGGGAAGGTGTAGAGTACCAAGACTGAGTTAAATAGCATGGTGCTGAGATTTCAAGTGACCAGCTTATCCTGGGAGGAGCATCTTGTTAGGAGAATAGGAGCTAATAACTCTTAGCGATAACAAGGAATATTAAAGTCAAATGATGGAGGAAATAGAACAGAATAAAGGGATCTCACAGCAATAACAACTCATTTGAAAACAGATTGAGGAGAGATCATTTAAGAATCACTAGACTATCACAGCTCCCCTTCCCCAAAACAGTTTTTACATCATAGATCAAGGAATTACAGAAGAAAATTACCCATAGTTCTTAAAATCAGAGAACAAGTAGAAATGGGAAAAATTCCATGCATCCATCACCTCCTGAAATAAATCTCTGCTTCAGGAGCATTTTAACCAAAATCCATAAGTTCAAAGTCAAATTTAAAAAAAGAAAATAAAAGAAAACTGCAAACAGCTAGAAAGAACTCAAGTACTGAGGAATCAGAATCCGAATCATTCATGATTTAGCATCTACTAAAGGAGTAGAGAGAGCTCGGGGTATTTTAGAAGGCAAAGGATATTAGGCTTGTAACCAAAGATAACTTACCTCATAAAACTGAGTACAGTCCTATGGTGGGGGTTGGGATGGGTGGGTGGGGCAGGAAACATATATTTAATGAAATAGACTTCAGTCATTCCTGATGAAAAGACCAAAGCTGCATTGAAACTTTATAATGAAAACATAGTAATCAAGAGAAACATAAAAATTTGTAAACAATCATAAGGGACTAAACCAAGATTTATACAAACAGTTGTTTGCATTAAAATATGATAGGATGATAAAACTATACTCTCAGAAAATCATAAAGGATTTTCAAGGGAGTCTAATTAGACAGAGGTCTATTATGTTTTGATAGTATTAAAAGAATAGAAAGTTAGGGGAAAAGGAATACCCTGGGGAGAAAAGGAAGAGAAAAACTCACATAATCTGGATGCTCAAGTAGAAGTTTGTGAAAATTACGAGGAAGGAGTGAAGGGGGAACTGGTAAAAGGAAGGAAGAATATACCCAAACACATACAGTTGGTTACAGAAATACACTTCACTTAACAGGAAAATGAGAGAAAGGGAAATTGGGAGAGGAGGTGATAAGAGGGAGGATAGATTAAGGAAAGGATTAGTCCTAAGCAAAACAAATCTTAACTGTAGGATGTACAGAATATATAAAAACTTAAGGATGTACAAAAATATTCAAAGCATCTCTGCAATGGCAAAAAAATTGGAAATTGAGGAGTGTCCTTTCCCTGGCAAATGACTGAACAAGTTATGGTACATGAATGTGATAGAGTAATATTATGATAAAAGAAACAAAGAAAGGAATGATGTTAGAAAAACTTGGGAAGACTTGTTTGAATTATTGAAGAATGAAATGAGTAGAAGCAGGAGAACAATTTATATGGTAATAGAAACATTATAATGATAAATGACTTTGGAAGATTTAAGAATTCTAATCAATACAACAACTAACCATGATTTCAGAAGACCCATGATGAAACATATTATTCATCTTCTGATAGAGAGATGATGGACTCCAAGTACAAATTTTTTTTGGACATGGTCAATGTGAGAACTTGTTTTGCTTGATTCTACATGTCTGTATAGGGAGTTTTGCTTTTCTTTTTTCTCACTGAGAAAAGGGGGAGGTATTGGGGGAAAGAAAGCTGATTTTTATTAATTGAAAAAATTTTAATTAAATTCCATATATGCTGTCACATGCTAACACACCTATGATACTTAATCTCCCTGAACCTTAGTTTCCTCAGCTATAAAAAGAAAGTTTTATACTAGGTAGCCTCTAAGACCCCTTCTGGTTCTAAATCTATGGTACTTTATTTTTTTAAATTTAATTAAAAAAATTTTAGACTATTTTTTCATGGTTACATGATTCATGTTCTTTCCCTCTCCCACAAATCTCCTCTTCCATTCCCATAGCCAACACACAATTCCATTGGGTTCTACATCTATCATTGATCAAGATCTATTTCCATATTATTGATAGTTGCACTAGGATGATCGTTTAGCATCTATATCCCCAATAATATCCCTATCAACCTATGTGTTCAAGCATATGTTTTTCTTCTGTGTTTCTACTCCCACAGTTCTTCCTCTGAATGTGGATAGCATTCGTTCTCATAAGTCTCTCCTAATTGTTCTGGATCATTGCATTGCTGCTAGTAGAGAAGTCCATTACACTGGATTGTACCACAGCGTATCAGTCTCTGTATACAATGTTCTGGTTCTGCTCCTTTCACTCCACATCAATTCCTGGAGGTCATTCCAGTTCACATGGAATTCTTCCAGTTCATTATTCCTTTGAGCACAATAGTATTCCATCACCAACAGATACCACAATTTGTTCAGCCATTCTCCAGTTAAAGGACATTCCCTCATTTTCCAATTTTTTGCCACCACAAAGAGCATAGCTATAAATATTTTTGTACAAGTCTTTTTCCCTATGATCTCTTTGGGGTATAAACCCAGCAGTGGTATGGCTGGATCAAAGGGCAGGCAGTCTTTTTTTTAGCCCTTTGGACATAATTCTAAATTCAAAATTCCACCAGCAATGCATTAATGTCCCAATTTTGCCACATCCCCTTCAACATTTATTACTTTCCTTTGCTATCATGTTAGCTAATCTGCTAGGTGTGAGGTGGTACCTGAGAGTTGTGTTGATTTGCATTTCTCTAATTATAAGAGGAAATCTATGGTACTTTATTCTAATTTACTTGTAGCACCATTTTAAAGCAATAAATAACATTTCTTCTCTGGGTCTCATTGTATTAGATGAATGCTAAGGTTCCTTTTGGTTTTAAAGTCTATGATGCTACAATCCAAAAAAGAAGACAAATGTACCAGAGAGGCACAAGCAAAGTGAAATGACTGATTCAGAATTTCTTGGTAGGTGAAATTTGGCAATAATTATCTAACTTTAAGGTCCAACTTTGTACTATGGATAACCTATTCATTTTCCAAATTTTCTGTTTCTGCAATAAATTCTCTTTACAGTTAACATGGTGATATAATTTTAGGGTTGGTAGCCTGATTATTTTACTTAATAACATTTCAAAGTTGAATTTTCAAATTAATTTACATCAACAATGTGTGCTTTTAAAAAAACCCTTAGGGATTTAAATGTACTGTAAGTTCTTTGAATGAATTGACAATGTGATATAGCAGCCAAAACTGTTGATGTGATCTAGGAACAGAAGGATACATTTTAATACACAGGAGGTCCTAATGTACTTTAATGGGAATGGAAAGGCATATGATGCAATAAAAGAAACTGAGAAGGAATCAAGTTAAAAGAGAACCAGGAGAGAGCAATGTCATGTAAGCCAAGGAAAAAAACGTCTAAACTGGGGTGGAGGGTGGGGGGGTGGGTTGGTCAATGGTACCCAAATTCCCACCTACCAATGGCCTGAGGGGAATATAGTAGTTCTGAAACAGGACCATGGTGGCAGGAGCCACCAGAAGGCTTGGTCTTTGAAATTGGGGGAAAGTTAATTCTGGAAGGCAGATCTATGCTGGCTGGCAACCTGGATAGGTCAAATTCAAGGTAGGGGCAAGACTTTTGAGATCCTGGTAGTTATGTAGCTTTCACATAGGAGGAAAAGGTGCTAGTCTAGACCACTGGGCAGAGAAGTCAACTTGACAAAGCTGTTCGAGAAAAATATGGAAAGAAGGGGTCAAGTCAGAAAAGCACTTTATGAATATGTCATTTGATACTCAGAGCAATCATGGGAAGGAAGGAGATACTCTTTTTATCTTCATTTTGTAGATGAAGAAATTGAGGGAGATTAAGTGACTTGTCCAAGGTCACATACTTAATAAATGTCTGAAATAGGAGATGCCAGTTCTTCCTGACTTTAAGTCCAACATTCTAACTATTGTGCCGCCTTTACATTTAACTATAGGATCATGAGAGATCAATAAATTCTTGGCAACTCTCTTTAATTTACTGGGACCCCCCAGTGTTTCCCTACAGTGCTTAGCAATAGGAAAACCTTTAAACAAAACAAGACAAAATAAGGACTTGTGTGTTCCTTTAAGGAAGCAAGGCAAAGACAAGATATGGGTCCTTTCTCAGAGACCAAGCTGAATGTGGAAATGACCCAGACAGAAGAAGGGTGGCACTAGAAACCAGTAGAAGCCACCAGGGAGTCAAAATTCTGAGACTTGTTGGCACAGGAAAAAAGGTGAAAATGGGTGCAAATGGGCTAGTATGCCACAACCAGGTAGATGCTTAAATGCACCATTTTTGGTTTTGAAATCCCATAAGTCAAAAAACAAAGATGAAATATAATCTGTGCATCTCTTTTTCTATTCATCAAGGCTGAAACAATCCAAAGTTTATCTATGAGTGGACCTTTCTTGTATTGTCTATTAAAGCAGTCTACTATGAAGAAAGCAGAATGTTAGGGACAGTCAGTTCAGAAATAGGGTGGGGTTGGAGGACATGGGAGCTAACCTGACTATGGACAAGAAGCGTCTCTGGTGAAATTTCTCCAGAAACTTTGGCACCTCTAAGGAACTAGAACAAGTAGTCATTGCCATTACTTTGTGGCAAAAGAATGGAACAAAAGACTATTGTTCTATAGGAAATGAAGAAACAGATTACTTCAAAAAGACACGACAAGACTTGTATGAACTGATGCAGTGAGAAGTGATTAGAGCCCAAAGAATAGTTTATGCTATGACAATATTATAAAAATGAACAATTTTAAAGACTTGTATAAATTGATGAACGAAATGAACAGAACCAAGACAACAATTCATATAATAACAACTCTGTAAAAACAAACAACATTGAAAGTTGAAAGAAATTTGATCAATATGATGACCACCCATGACCCCAGAGGACCCATGATAAAACAAAACATGTTATCCATTACAGAGAAGTGATGGGTTCAGGGTAAAGAATGAAACATAAATCATTTTTAACATGGCCAATTAAGGAATGCTTTATGTTGACTATGCATATTTGTTACAATAAATTTGTTTTTCTTCTTCTTCCAGCAGGTGAGAGGGAGAGAGAGATAAAACTAGATTTCTATGAACTAAAAAAAAAATGAAATCAAAGAACTCACAAAGAATTTATCATTAATCTTCTAAGTCGAGACTTTCAATAGGTTTAAGTCTGAAATTTCTTTCTTCCTTTAACTGATATTTTCCTGGTTGTTTACTTTTGGATTCAGGTTTCCTTGGTATGGGGGTTCATGACTGTAGTTTCCTTGAGATATACTTAATGGCCACTCTAAGCCTTCATTAAAGTCTTGCTCCTTATGATGTTAAAGATGCAATATGTTTGGCATTAGGCTGCAAAGAAAATAAACATGCAGATAATCTCCTTGCTTACACCTTTTAGTCAAAAAGTCAATCAATTTATTAGAGCTATCTTTTTTAAAAGTATATAATACAACATAATATATAACATGACAACAATATAATATGTGATTTGTTATAAATATGTAATAAATTATAATAAATATGCTTATCCAAGCAAAAGAAAATCTCACATTTTCTTCATCTAAAAATCTATGTTTCTCTTTTTTTCCATTAGGCATATTGAGTTATTACAAAAAAAGAATTTTAGTTATAATAAGAATGATCATAATAAGAAAAACAATTAATATTTGGATCACATTTTAAAGTTTACATATGATAATAGTATTTATATAGAGCCTTAAGGTTGGCAAAGCACATTAGATAGTTATCTCATTTGAGCTTCACAGACACCCCATGAGGTAGATGTTATCCCCATTTTACAGATGAGGCTGAAAGAAGTTTGAAGCAATATGTCTAGAGTGACACAACTGAGACATGCCTAAGAAAGGATTTGGAAAAACTTTCTTGACTCTAACACTTTCTACTGACCACTTAGCTTCCTTAATCACTTGCTTTACAATTAGAGTGGGAGAGATGTTGAAAGAATTATGATATACATTTTACAGATAAGAAAATTGAGGCTCAAGAGATTGAATAGCTTACTCAAGACACATAACTAGTAAGTGTCAGAGCTAGTATTTGAACCCAATATTTGAACTCTTCCTGATTCTATTGTGCACTCTTTGCACAAGACCAGTGATGGTGAACCTTTTAGAGACAGAGTGCAATGTCCTTCCCCCCCCCCCCATTGAGTGCCAGATGTGCCTTGCCCCATATTTCTCCACACAGGGGAGAAAGTTATCCCATTGGGCTGCTGTGCAGAAGGGTGGGTGAAGTGATGAATGTCCACAGTGAGGTTAGAGAGGGGGAGGGGAGTGGCCCAAACTCTCTGCTCCCCTCCAGCTCTGCTGCCTATGAGTTGCTGACCTTAGCTCCTGTGCACTCCCAATTGGGCTGCTGGGCAGAGTGGCAGGGAAATGTGGTGGAGAGGGGAGAGGGGAACAGCTCCACCAGAGTCCCTCTGCCTTTCTAGCAATGAACTCTTGGGGTTGGGGGTGGGGAGGGAGGGTTGCTGAGTGCCCACACAGAGCACTCTGTGTGCCATCTTTGGCACCCGTGCCATAGATTCACCATCATTGCTCTTCCCTAAACTCAACATGTCCTCCATGTCTAGAATTCACTCCCTCCTCATCCCAACTTCCTTGAATCTTTTTTCTTTTCATGACCTAGTTCAGGTACCATTTTCTCCATGGAACCTTCCCAAATTCACTCCAGGACAAAATTTTCTCTTCTTTTTCAATTTTTCCTAAGGTATTTTGTCTTGATTTTTCCTCCTTTGCCACCATCATACTCTATCTTGTAGTCTTTTTTTAAAACCCTTTACTTTCTGTCTTTGTATCAGTTCAAAGGCAGATAAGTGGCAAGTACTAGGCAATTGGGGTTAAGTGACTTGCCCAGGGTCACATAACTAGGAAGTGTCTGAGACCAGATGTGAACCTGGGACCTCCTGACTCAAGGTCTAGTGTTCTATCCACTGTGCTAACTACCTGCTGCTAGACTGTATTAGTCTTGTATGTGTAAATGTTGTATGCCTCCTCTCAGTAGACCAGCAATTTAATTTTATTTAACTTTGTTTCCTTCACATCTACTATAGTGCCTTATATTTAACAGGTGCTTAATAAATGTTGTTGAAATAATGAAAGAACGTTAGATTTGTCTTGAATCTCCATTTAATGTGTATGATGTTATTAGCTAACTTTTTATGTTTGAGTGTTCTCTCTTTCTGGATAGATTATAAATTTCCTGAGGGTAGCAACTATGATTATACTTCATTGCATCTTCTACAGGTTCTAACACAGTGCTAGGTTTATAGTAAATAATAAT
Source organism: Gracilinanus agilis (assembly GCF_016433145.1). Lineage (NCBI taxonomy): Eukaryota > Metazoa > Chordata > Mammalia > Didelphimorphia > Didelphidae > Gracilinanus > Gracilinanus agilis. Next base: position 152,644,955 of record NC_058133.1, on the reverse strand, counting down.
ACCTAACAATTATATAGAGCTTACTATGCGGCAGGCTCTGTGCTAGGAGCTTTATAATTATTTTCTCATTTAATCCTCAAAACAACCCTGTAAGCTGTTTTATGATGTCCATTTTACAGATGAGAAAATTGAGGCAAACAGAGGCTAAGTGACTTGCCATGGGTCACTACAGCTAGGAAGTATCTGCATCTAGTTTTGAACTCAGGTCTTCCTGACTCCAGGCTCCATGTTCTATCCACTATACTACCTGCTTGCTTTTAGTACTCAAATATTCCATAGCTGTTTTGACTAAAGGAAAAAAAACCAAGTTTCAGAAGTTCCCATTTGTCTGTAGGATGAGATCAAATCCTTTCATCTTGGCATTTAAAGCCCTTCGTAGTTTGGTGCCAACCTACCTTTCCAGACATTTCACATTATTTCCCTTCATGTGTTCTATATTTTAGCCAAACTGGCTTGCTCACTTCTCATTCACTCCCCACGTCCAGTTCATTGCCAAATCTTGTCATTTCTTTCTCAACAACATCTCTCATCTAAGCCCCTTCTCTCCACTCATACAGCCACAATTCTAATTCAGACTCTCATCATCTCTCATCCAAGGACTACCACAGCCTTCTAATATGTCTCCCTGCCTCAATTTTCTCCCCACTGCAAATCTATTCTCTACTTACCTGCCATGATGATTTTTCTCAAGTGGAGGTCTGATCATGTCACCATCCTTCTCAATAAGTAGCAATGGCTCCCTATTACTTCCAGGTTAAAATACAGCACTCTTTGAGGGGTATTTAAGTCCCTTCACAATCTGTGCCCATTATATCTTTTTAGGCTTCTTACACCTTTTTCCCCTCCCTGAGCTCTACTGCGTACCTACACTGGTCTCTTATAGTTCCTCAAATATGTCTTGCACTATTCCCCATCCCTAGTATGTTCTTCCCCTTTACCTCCACCTCTTAGTTTCTCTGGCTCCCTTCAAGACTTGGCTCAAATTCCACTTTCTGTAGGTCTTTCCTACCACCTCCTCCTCTTTCAGATTCTATTCATCTGCTTTGTAAATGTGTTGTGTATGTGTGGGAAGAGTGGGGGAGTCAGTAAGAAAACTAGATTCCTATAGAGCTTCCTATACCTTTTGGAGTTCTCCCCAAAGGTTTTAGGATGTGAAGTCAACTGGAAGTCACCCCATCATCCTGAGGTGGGAAAGCAGATCAATTTGGCTTGGAGCTTTGTTGTCTCTTTTCCACTAGGGCTGCCACTGTCTGCTCTTGGAACCACTCTCACAGAGTGGGTTTAATTACTGAGCCACCCCAAAGGAAAAGAATATTAAGAGGCTGAGTCTCTACGCCAATCCCAAAGCAAGTGACTCTCTTCCTACAGGAATTTGGAACCTGGAATCTACTAAAAGATACCTCCTCACACTCAGGTGAGAAACCAAGTGATTATTTTGGTTTGGAGACTTGATTTGGGAGAAGGGGGTTTGGGGAGCTTTGTCTTTTCCCTCTTCCACCAAGGCAACTTCATTCCATTCCACACAAACAACGTCATAGAGAACATTTAATTGTTAAGTAACTTAAAAAGAAAAAAAAATTGAGCTTTCTATCTCAGAAGCAAAAGTCAATTTCTACAGTGATCTCAGAGCGTGTGCAATTTGACCATCTGGAGTTGACTGGAAGTCATGCCCTCACCCTCTAGGTGAGAAATCCAACTGTCCTCAGTGAAAACTCTTCTGATTTCCTCAGCACATGAGGTCATCCAACTGGGATCTGGACAAATTTTTATAAGAGTTCCCTTCCAAAGAAGACACACTGGAATTTCTCCAGGGGCCCCTGTGGGACAGGCAACAAGGACCAGAAAAATACCTCTTGGTCTCTATGTCATAGGACATCTGAGATTTTCTCCTGTCAGGATCCGCCCAACAACAGTTAGGATCCTTCTCACTGCAAGGGCACTCCTGCTGGAATTCCAGACTCATCCAATAACATGACAGGTAAGGCTCAGGGGAAAAAGAAAACAGGGTCAATTAAGCCCTGAACCTCAAGAAAAGGGATGAGGCAACTGAGGTTGATTACTCGAGGTTTATGGACAATCAGGTAAGATAACCCCTGGATTTTACCTTAAGAATCTGCAATCTTAATAACTCCTGCAATCTAAATATGTATGAATGAAAAAGAGAAAATTTGAACATTTAGGAGAGTGGCACTAGCTCTTACTAAAGCAAAGTTCATATTTCCCATATTAGACTTACTATCAATACTTGTGCAGGACTTAGTAATACATTGACTATTAGTACTTAAAACATTCAATGAACTGTTAACAAATACAAAATATAATACAAAAATAAGTCTGCAAAAGGAACTCTGGCACATAAGCAAAATATATACACTGAAAAAATATGATTATACGATGACAGCCTAAAACAAAGATAAAGAAAGCTATATTGCCAGTTTTTCTTTAGTGAATGAAAAGTAATGAAAGTCTTGAGTAGATAATTTCTCCAGAGAATTCCTGCAAGTAAGAAGGGACAAATTTTAGCCTAGCTGAGCCCCCACATGTAGTAAGACTGACTTAATCTCCTAAAGTGATGCTGGCTACATTATCCCTTTATGTCCTAGGAGTACCTCTGAGGAACAGGGTAATGTCTTTTCTTCTGCTGTTGGCTCAAATTCCCATTTTGGTGTACTTAGGACCAATATGATGATCTCTCTAGTTTCATTTAACCAACAGGCATGGATTAGCTTTTACAAAGAAATATTTACTGTGAGGAAATAACAAGAACAGAACTATGAACCATTTCCACTCCAACCAGTAATGTAAAGCTTTAAGGAAAGACAGAGGGGAGGGGGCAGTACCCCTCAGAGCCTGGAGAGAGTGAGTCCAAACTCAATTATATCTGGCATTCATTCCCATGAATTCCATTTTTACACGTAGATTTCTCCCCAAGAATGGGAGATTCAAACTCCATTTAATCCAGAAATAAGAAAAGAATATTATTTGAAGAAGAGCTTTATGGTGGTGTAATAGCCGACAATTGGTGGAATAGCCTGGGGGCTAGTAGAGTGGCTTCTCTAGAACTAATAGGATAGCATCTCCAGGTGCAGAGTAGCATCTCCAGGTGCAGAGTAGCAGCTCCATGCCCTGAGGATCAGGATATTTATCATTTATTTATTTATTAGGGTCTAGGGGCTAGTCATCTCCCATTCCAGAGAAATCTTTATCTTTCCAGAAAACCCTGGAAAAATAGGCATGACCAAATTCAGGTGGAGGAGTGTTTTTGGATTTGACATGTGTATCATAGGGAATAAAGAGGTTGTGCAGATTTGGGGGATTATTCTGGAATACCAGACTCCTTAGGGTGCAGATCCCATGTTCCCCCATTGTCCTCATTGCATTTACCACTGGTCTGAGTCCCAAAGGTCATGGCTTGGTGCTTCCCTGCTAGGCTAACTAAAATGTACTGGAGCCAGCTCAAAGTTTGTAAGAACCAATTGTTAAATTTTCAGTGTGAGCCTTTAAACCTCAGAAAGAGGTAAATGCTAAAAATCAAAAGTATTATTTTGTTGATAGTCTACTCTAGACTAAAGAAAGGGATTGAGAAAATGTTAATAATGCTGGTTAAATTTAAGAGCATATCATGTGTAATTTAGGGGGGAAATTTGTTGTTAAATTTTTAATAGTACATGACTGGTTGCAAAATCCCTAGACCTCTGGTGGCTTAGAGAATTGTCAACAATAATCCTTCACCTTAAAGTAGGAGGAACAGAGAGGAAGCAAGTTTTTCCCAGCTAGTATTCTCTTTCCATAAATTGCATTTATTTATCTATTTAAAATTGTCTTCTTGGCAGAATTTAAGCTTCCTGAGGGCAGAGACTGTGTTCTGTCCTGCTAGCACTGGGGATTAGAAGCTGGCCCCAAGATGTCATTAAAATAAAGAGTTCCTAGATGAAGAATTCCCTTTGCCAAAGCAAGTCAGCCCAGAGGCATTGTGGAATAAAAATACAGGCTCAGGAAGAAGAAGATTTGGTTTAGGTTCCACTTCTGACACCAACTAGTTCTCTGACGTTTGATATCTCACTCTAGGGCAGAGGTGCTAAACTTCTGACTTTTGGCCCATAAGCAGCAGCAAATTAAAATGTAATTTTAAAATATTTTTTAAAAAATAGATGATGTCAATATGGGCACTTAGATGGTGCAGTAGATAGAGCACTGGACCTAGAATCATGAAGCCTGTGTTAGAATTCAGCCTAAGACACTAGCTGTGTGATCCTGGGCAAATCACTTAACCCTGTTTGCCTCAGTTTCCTCGTCTGTCAAATGAGCTGGAGAAGGAAATGACAAACCACTCCAATATCTTTGCCAAGAATACCTCAAATGGGGTCGTGAAGAGTCAGACAGACATGACCGAACAAAGATATTAGTAGGTGGTTTTGTAAATCAGGATGCAACTGGCAGGATTCTTTCTATAGGACTAAGTATTTATATTATATGAATATGAGTATATATTACATAAGTATATTTTATTTATTAGTATATTTAATTTATATATTTATTATATTTGATATGTGTATATTAATATACCAATATTTATTTATATGAGTACATATAATTTATTTATTACATTTAATATACTTAATATTACTATATTAATAATTACATTTTATTACTGTGTTTATTATATTTGATATATTTACATATTCTTTATATAGGACTTAGGGTCCTTCCTCTCACTTCAGGTCAGTTTGACACCACTCTTCTAGACAATTCTCTAAGAGTATGAATTGCCTTTCATGCCATAGGTGCTTAATAAATGCTGGTTGAATTGAATGAGTATTCCAAGTAGGCTAACTCCTTGTTTATTTCTCTTCAGGTGATTAAAGAGCTCTATCTGTTTGGAATCATTTGAATATAGCCTGGNTAGTAGTAGTAGTAGTAGTAGTAGTAGTAGTAGTAGTAGTAGTAGTAACTAACATTTATATAACACCTCCTATCTACCAAGCATTGTGCTAAGCACTTTATAATTATTATTTCTTACTGGGAAGTAGGTACTAGTATTATCCCCATTTTACAGATGAGGAATCTGAGGCAAAGAGAAGTTAAGTGACTTGCCCAGGTTCATATAGCTAGTGTCTCAGCCTGGATTTGAACTTGGGTATTCCTGAGTAATGAAGGGTTTAAGTAGATAGAGCACCAGGCCTGAAGTCAGGAAGATTCATTTTTATAAGTTCAAATCTGGCCTTAGACACTATCTGCATGACCCTGGGCAAGTCACTTATTCCTGTTTGCCTCAGTTGCATCATCTGTAAAATGAGCTGGAGCAGGAAATGGCAAACCACTCCAGTATCCTTGCTAAGAAACCCCCAAATGGAATCACAAAGAGTTGTACTCTACTAAATGATTGAATGAAAACAACAAAATTCCTGATTCCAGACCCAGAGTTCTAGCCAATGCATCACCCAGGAGCAAAAAGAGATGTAACCAGAACATTTCAACAGGTGTGCTTTTATATGGTTTGCTAAGATTGTTCTTCCCAGGTTCTTGCAGGTAGGTGGACAGGTATATTGAACTGACAAATTCTTTGTTATAACTTTGTTATGCTGGAGCTGAATTGATAAGACTACAGAGGAAGTGAAACTCAGGCCAACCAATTTTTCTACTCATTAGCAGCTCCACTTTAAGATTTGGTGGGAGAAGAGCTTGATGTTATTGGTTAAAAATGAGGTTTGTGCTTATTTGTGGCTTTCAAGTATGTCAGCAGTACCCCTTCACTCGCCAGCCCCATCTCTCATTACTGCAAAAGTTGCTCAAAAGCTCTTCTTTGCAGCTGGAAGAAAACATACCCATCAAGGAGAGCTCTTTGAGGCAATCATTTGGGCTACATTTCCTTGTAGTTCGTTTCTTTGAAAAACCGGACTGATAGAAAACAGTGCTGTTTCACACAACTGGAACTTCAAACAGACTTTAAACGTGTGTGTTTCACAGGATGGCCCCTCAAAAACAAGCAAAATGTAAAGTGACTTTTAGAGGGCCCAAGGAAGGAGATTCAGAGGACATGTTTTATCAAGTATCTGAAGCCCAAGATTGAGGAACCCTTAGAAAATGGGAAACATTCTTTAGTCTTGAGGCCAATGGAGCATTGAGAAGGTCTTGTTTCTTTCAAGCTCCAAAGGACTGATCCAAGAATAATAAGAGATGGTGTGCAGCCCATCACAGAAAGCATCATTGGAGAAACCCAATGACTGGTGAATCTATAAGAGACACCCTTTAGCAGACATTTTGCTCAATTTTTTGTTCTTCATATTTTATTTGTACAAGGAGGTAGAGAAGATCTAGTAGGTAAGTGAAGAGATGGTGGCTAGTTTGTCATTACATCTCCCTTAGCATATAACTCAGTAATTTGTAAATACTAGATGCCTAATTAGTATTAGCCAAATGAATTAATGAAATGAATAAAATATTCCATCTTTGGATTTTGCAACTTTTCGTTGGTAGTCCTCCCTGCCTCCTAATACTCAAATATTCTCCATTCTCAGGTCCAACTCTTGGCTAACCTGACTTCCTTCAAGACTCTGCTCAAAAAGGTCTTTCTTAGTCTATCTCCAAGCCCCCCATCCCAAATCCCCATTTCCCACACATGCACACTGATAATGCCTTTCTTCTGGTGTTACCTCTCATTTGTTCTGTATATATAACATATCCTAAAAGTCTCCATTCATTTTAAATCTTTTACACCTTAATATTGTATGAATTTTTTAGATATCTTATATATCTTGTATTTAAATAGTTCTTTATATGTTGTCTCTCCCACTAGATTTTGAGCTCCTTTAGTGGAGGGACCATTAAACATTTCTTTATATTCTCGGCACATAACAATGCTTGTTGATTGATTGATTGAATGACATGAAGATGATTCCTAAAAGTCAATCAGGAGACTTCCTTTCAGAAAGTTTTGAAGATTGGTGATTTTGTCAAGAGGTTAATTCTATAAATCATCAAATCAGGATCTTTGATCTCAGCTTTATCATTACCTAGCTCTATGACCTTGGGAAAGTGAGTTCATATTCCTAAGCCTCAATTTCTTCATTTACAAAATGAAGGGATTGGAGGGAATGTGGCAAAATTGGAACACTACTGCATTTCTGGTAGAGCTGTGAACTGATCTAACTATTGGAGGGCTATTTGGAATTATACCCAAAGGGCTATAAAACAATGTTTATAGCTATTCTTTTTGAGGTGGCAAAAAATTAGAAATTAAAGAAATGTCCATCAATTGGGGAATGGTTGAATAAATTGTGGTCTATGGTGGTGATAGAATACTATTGTGCTGTAAGGAATGATGAACAGGATGATTTCATAAAGAACTGGAAAGACCTATTTGAACTGATGCAAAATGAAATAGGCAGAACCAGAAAAACATTGTACACAGTAATAGCAATATTGTAGAATGATCAGCTGTGATAGACTTGGTTATTATCAGCAATACAATGATCCAAGACAATTCTGAGGGACTTATGAAAAAGAACGTTATTAAACTCCAGAGAAAGAACTGTTGGAGTCAAAAATGCAGATGAAAGCATATAACTTTTCGATCATTTATTTGGATTTATGTTGTAAGGTTTTGATTTTATGAGATTACCCACTTACAAAAATGAACAATATTTAAATATGTTCTATATGATAATCCATATATAACCCAGACTGAATTGCCTGCCAGAAGTAAGAGGGGGAAGGAGAAGGAGGGAGGTAAGTTAGATTATATAATGTAGAAATTTATTACATTATTACATTAAAAATTAAAAATAAAATAAAATTTCTCCTTCTACAGGGAAAAATGAAAGGATTGGGCAATTCAGAGGTAGCAAACTCTCAATGGAGCCAGAACCAGATTAAAATGTAATCAAGAAATGCTTAACAAAATAAAAAAAAATGCATAGATAATGTTAATGTGTGATTTACTCAGGCAATAAACACAAGGATTTATTTCTATTTAAGTATGACACCATTGCATTAGAAGATCTCTGAGTTTTTTTCAACTCTAATTCTCTAATTCTATTAATTTTATATAACCACTTCATTGTTACACATGAAGCATCTGAGACCCGAGTAGGTTATTACTTGTATAAAGTCATAAAGAGCAGAACCTGGATTCAAACCCAGGTCTTTTGACTCAAAGAGTGAATTTGGTTCAGTTAATCCTTTATAGCTAACTAAATTCACTATTGAAAGGACATTGCCTTTGTCATAGTTTGTAGGTTTTGAGCCACAAATGAGTCACCTGGATGCCTTCACTTACTGGATAGGTTCAGGGTAAGGCCATATTTGAAAGAGATGTCCAAAGTAAAAATAAAAGTTTTCCGTTTCCTGCTAAGAAAGTCTGAGTACAAATTTGGGGAGGAAATATAAAGGAAAAGAAAATTGTTCAGTCACCAATAAAGACACTTCACTGATGGGGCAAACACTGGATCCCTATTTGATGGAAGTTTCCCAGAGCAAACAAGAATTAGAAATTTTTGGAAATCCAAAGGAATAAAACCTGGTCCAAAGGAAATTGAACAAAGAGGTCCATCAGTGGACAGCAAACACTGAGGTTAGAAGCAGAGACCAAAGTGGAGCTCAGGATTTGGAAAACTGCATGGCAACTGTAAGGAAAATAAATTACTCTCTGCTGAGAGCAAATATGAAAGAAACAGGCTCCAGCCACATGGTAACTAGGACAGATGGGCTATGAGTGAGGTAGTGTTTATCAGTGCTGCTGTTTGGGGAGAAATATATAAAAGCTTGCATCACTCCATCAGAGAATCTTGGTGGTACTATTAACATGGTGACAGCTGATGCGTAGGTGGAGAGGTGGCATCAGGAAAGGTTAATGAATGACTCAGAAGCATTATTTATTGTTGTTATTTATGCCCTTCCTTTTTCTGGTTTATAAAATTAAATTTTCTGTATTAGGATATCCATGGCCTATATCATTAGGGAGCACCTTTGAGATGACACTGATACAATCCAAAAACTGACCTGGGTGTAGAAAGCATGAGAAAACAGAAAAACAGCACTGGACTAGATTGGTAGACCACCATTACAAAGTGGCTGGAAAATGAGGTCCCGCCAAAGTGTAGATTTTCTGGGAAAAACAAGATACTCAGCTGTCTGGAATCCACATTTGACATCTCAACTAGAGATCAAGGGTCAGAAGGGACTCTCTGAGTCATTTACTGAGATAAACTTCCTCCATGTGAAGAAGCCAGTTTAACTCAATTTATTAATAAAGGGAGAATCATAAACATAAGTTATGGATTATATAAGCTACCCCTGGAAATCCATTTTTGGGGAACAGTCTTTAATTATTATTATTATTATTGCTAATTATTATAAATAATTATTATAGATGTTAGTAAATTGTTGGAATGTCTTATAATAGAGAATGGGAAAATTCTAGGACTTTATCTGATGATTGTTTTTAATAGACTTAAGGTATTCTTTTTTTTTTTTTAACCCTTGTACTTCGGTGTATTGTCTCATAGGTGGAAGATTGGTAAGGGTGGGCAATGGGGGTCAAGTGACTTGCCCAGGGTCACACAGCTGGGAAGTGGCTGAGGCTGGGTTTGAACCTAGGACCTCCTGTCTCTAGGCCTGACTCTCACTCCACTGAGCTACCCAGCTGCCCCCTTAAGGTATTCTTATATACGTTCTTATGTAGAAAAAAAGGCACTTAACAGAAGTTTGTTCTTTTTCTACCATAGCAATATTTCTCTCAGAGTATCTTCCTCTAGGACTTCTGAAAAAGAAAGCTGTCTAGCTCTACAGAAAGAACTGTTGGAGTAGGAATGCAGATGAAAACATATGATTTATCACTTGTTTGTTTGGTTTAGGATTTGAGGATTTGGGTACAGGATTTGAGGTTTTGGTTTTATAATATTGTTCAATGAATAATATGGAAATATGTTTTGCATGATAATAATACATGTCTAACCTAGTGGAGTTGCTTGACAATTCTGGGAGGAGGGATGGGGAAGAAGGGAAGGAGACAATATGGATCATGTAATGGGAAAAGTTATGTGGAAATCTGTTATTAAAACAAAATAAAGATAAGACTTTAAAATATATCTTCCTCCAACATAAGGATGATGATTGAGGTAAAAATGGAAGGGTCATATTGGACAAGGAGGTGGAAAGGAGGTATTAACCTGTCGAAACCCTTAGTATGCATAGCTAGAGGAAAGCAAAGGCTTACTCTAATCTCATAAACTTTTTCCCCCCCTGGGCTCTGGGAAACCACTTTGTAGTACAGAGGCTTCTTTGGTCACAGCCTGGGTCTTTTTGTCCCCCAAGTCTGACCTTGCATGCTAATATGTGAATTTGTGCCAAAATTACTTCCATAGTTAGATCACCCAGGACCTCCAGGAACCAAGGAAACCAAGAAGATTGGCTTTTGTGACTATACCCAGGCCACCCATGAATAAATCCATTGAGCAAGTGGTAAGAAACAGCTATTCAGTCTATAAATATCCCCAGGGTTGGCCTGCAAAGCCAGTGATGTCAGAGAAAGTGCACAGCCATCTCCAAAAAGACAAGTTCAGCATGATGAGGTCCATGCACAAAGGATAACTTCCCCTCTGCCATTATGTTTCTAGGCTTTTTGCGGTAGGGTTGGTGGGTGGCCAGCCCTCCCAAGAGCCCTCTGAGGAGCATCAGGTGTGTCTGAAGCAGCTCCATCAGCCCCAAAGTAAGGCTGAATGAATGATGGCGGTCCTCTGCCCTTAGGTGAAAGAGAAGGTAGAAAAAATGGACTGGAGCTGGGAGAAGAGACTGCAGAAAAGGGAGAGAAGAGAAGGGATACCAAGACTGCCAGAAAGCTGTGGAGAGGTCTCACAAAGAACCCCCCTGGGCATTTGGCTGGCCCGGCTTGCCATTCAGTGTGAGCAGAATGGGGAAGAGTGCCTTTCACAGAACTGTTAATGGGAGATACAAATTGCTTACGTAATGCCCCTGCACCAATGAAGGAACAGCCTGTCAAAGGAAACTTGGAGAAATTGCAACCGGAGATGAAGCTGGGACAGAGCCCAAAGTCCTTTGTGCCATTCGTGGTTGGGAAGAGGGTGGAGATAGGGGTGGGATGCATCGAAGTTTGGTTCATAGCTCCAAAGGGACACAGCCCCGAGGTCAGCATCACTCTAGTCACAAGACATCATGACAAGAGACAGTAAACAGGGAAATCAATAGGAGGAATAGGAAGCATCTTTGAAAAAACCTAATGAGATGCTTGAGTTGCAGCCAGGATTCTACAAGGGCCATTCAGCACTTGGCTCCAGAGCTCACCCTGGGGATAATGCTTGCTCAGATGTTCCCTGGGCATGGGGCTCCCAGGAATGATGGGGCACTGCTTGTTCTGGGGCTGTTTACTAGCCAGATGGAGTCCCAGGGTCAGTGCTGTTAAGCCAGACAGAGAATTACCCCTAAATTGCTTGCCCTGGGCATGCAAGAGAGTTGGCTCATGGCTGGTCATTGACAGCAAGTTCCTCATGATATCCAGGCAGGTCCTTTTTGGCTCTGGAAAGCAGCAATCCACCAGGCTGAGTTATGGAGAGATAATGGACTGAATAGAGGGTCAAATGTCTTAAATGGATTAAAAAATAGTAAGATTCCCTGTTTCAGGATTGTTGGGGTGGTCCTAGTTTTAGAAGATGATGCCCTGGAACTAAGGAGAGGTCTTAGTTGGTATCAGCTCAGGTATTCCTGGCCACAACTACCCCATATTCCTGTAGAATTTATATTGCCTTGAATTGTAGGCTATTGGGCTTGCTGAGCCCTTTTCAGGGCCTTTCATCTACCTTTGGTGTCCACCTTTCACTCAACTCTCACATGTGGCTCCAAGAAACTGTAGCATGTGCAGCAGCCACATGCCAGTAAATAAAACCTAGGCAGGCCAAATCTAATTGAGGGCAACCAACAGGCCTCAAATCCATCTGGGAGTTAAGGGAGTGTCTACCCCAAAGCATGTGAAGATTTCCATGGGCAGAAGGGACAAATGAAAAGAAATTGTTCCAACAGCCCCAAAGGCAACTGAAACAGGCTCTGTAGAATTCTTAGAGCTTGGTCAGTCTTCAAAGAGGCCAAGATCATCCACTGCATCCCAGGCCATGGCCAGTCATCCCAACTTTTTTCTTGTCACTGGACTTTGATGACTCTGGAAGAGAGAGTGAGGTTGATGATTTGTGCAACTCTGCCTCACTTAAATCTAATTCATGCACAAATTAAGATATCACCCCATTATGTCACTGGTCCTCTTTGATGATGAAAGACCACCACCACCACCAACCTCACAGTATACTACTTTAAGGTCTGTAAATCACTTTCCTGACACCAATCCTATTACATAAATATAAATAGAACAAACCATTATCCCTACTTTACAGCTGAAGAAACTGAGAGGTTCTTTGAGGTTAAATTATTTAGGAAAGTTCTTATTTGATAAAAAACTGCTAGGGAAACTGGAAAGGAATCTAGTAGAAATTAGGCGTAGATCAACATTTATACCATACCTGGTAGTAAATTCAAAATAGATATGTGATCTTAATATTAAAGATCACGTCATAAAAATAGAAGAGAAGCAGATCATTTACCTCTCACAGCTATGGGTATGAGATAGATTCTTAAACAAACAAAAGGTAGTGGCAATTACAAGAGAAAAATAAATACTTTTGAATACATGAAATTGAAAAACTCCTTCACAAACAAAATTAATGTATCCTAGGTTACAAAGAGTAGTTAATTGGGAAAAATCTTTTTATCATATCTTAGATGAAGTTTGTCCAAGATACATAAAAACATATCTATCTATGTATCTATCTATCATCTTTGTATCTATCTACCTATCATCTTTCTATCTATCTATCTATTTACATATATGTATAATAAATGGTTTTGGTTATATACAAATATTTTTCTGGATACAGATATGGTTGTATAAACCATTCATATGCACATATAGGTATATATAACCAAATTCATCTTCCAATAGATAATTGGTCAAATGATATGAACAAGAAAAGAGGTTAAAATGAAGGATTATAAGGGGAAGATAGGTGGTTCAGTGTATTGAGAGCCAGGTCAATGGGAGATCCTAGGTTAAATCTGACCTCAGACACTTCCCAGCTCTGTGACCCTGGACAAGTCACTTAACCTCCATTGCCTAGCCTTACCACTCTTCTGCTTTGGACCCAATACCCAATATTGATTCTAAGGTGGAAGGTATGGGCTTAAAAAAAATGAAGGAATCCAAATTATTGATAACCATATGATGAATATTCTAAATCAGTAATAAGAGAAAGGAAAAACAAAACAACCCTGAGGTTTCACCTTACACCCAGCCAATTGTTAAAGATGGCAAAAGATGGAAATATTCAATTTAGAAGTAGCTATAAGAAGATACGGTGGTGCCTTTATTCCTCTCTTGGCTACTTTTCTGACTCTAGACTTTTCCTTTAATCAGATGATTCCTTCTAGAACTTCTGTTTTAAGGAGGATCTTCAGGCCACCCTTGGTTTAATTCTTCTCTTGTTGTACTACTGATGGTCTTCCCAGACATCTCCATTTCTATCCCCCAACTCATTGGAATGTAAACTTGAAGGTGGGAATTGTCTTTCTGCTTGTAATTATATTCCCACCTATACAAGAGAGGCTGTCACTTTGGATCATATCCCAGAGAACAGTGATCCAAATGGTAAGGTTTAAATAAAACTTAAAGAGCCAGTCTCTGATAGGTCCAGAGTATTAGGTATTCCCTCCATTTGAGAGCTGGGCTGTAGCTTCACTAGTTTTCTGACCCACAGAGGAATTCAATCTTCCTGGAATCTTTTACAAGTACTAAATTATCACGAAGAAGCAAAACCAAACCAAACTCAGAGACAGCTTTAAACACTTGGTGAGAATAGTGAAAGAGGATGTCATTGAAATGCCCATTTTAGTATTTAAATTGGGAAGAACAGGAAATAGACTATTTAAAGCAAATAGTTTTCATTCTCTTTTTTCTTTCAAATTATTGTTTTGTGTAGCTTTAAGCATCACTAGAAGACTATCCAGCAGAAGTTTGGTCCATCTGCTACTCTAGTGTCCACTAAAAGTCTATTAGGTCTCTTAAAGAAAATTTTGAAGAGAGGTCTAATTATTAGTTTGAAAGTTTTTGTTTATAAAAAATAGAGCAAAGTGTCAGTCAGTCAACTGGTCACAAGAATTTATTAAATACTTACTATGTGCCAGACATTGTTGCAAGTACTGTCAATAAAAGGAAAGAAAAAAACCTCAGTCCCTGCCCTCATGAAATTCATGTTCTAATAGAGGGACAAGTTATGAATAACTAGGTTTACATGATTCCCTAGCTATGGCAGATGGCGACCTAACTGTTCCACGAAGCCTTTTCTCATAACTACAAAAAGTACTGCCTATTTCACTTTTCTGCATTTTGTCTCTACCTCTACATTTTGTCCCAGAAAAGATTCAGTTTAATACCTTCTTAGAGAGGATCTTACATCATTCCCAATTTGATTCACATAATATATGCTTTTTTCCCCTCCAAAAATGATCTATTTTAAGACAAGGGTTTTGCCACATACTTCATCTATAATCTCCCATCATGCTAGGCATATGAACGATAGAATGAAAAAACATTTTAAGTGCTTACAATGGGTCATGCACAGCCAAGAGTATTATAGTTGTGCTCAATAAATACTTGAGAAATTGAACTCACTGCAAAAAAATTGAATATTCTTCTACAGGGATTGGAACTTAATAATGAAGTTTTGGTGACTGTAACATACTTAGTGGGAATGGGCCTAAGTCTGAACATAGAACCATAATTAGGAATTTTTTTTTAATTTGGAACAAAAACAATTGTATAAGGCATTGGTGGAATATAGAGGATGGTGTGACAATTAGAGAGGGAGGGGAATGATCCATCCTACCAGAATCTGACCTCATGGAGAATGGGGACAGCATTATGAGGAGCAATACGGTGCAGTGGAAAGTAAACTGGATTTGGAATCAAGATCCTGCATTCAAATCCTGATACCATTTCTCATCTGTGTGCCATCAAACAAGTTACCTACATTTTCTGGACCTCAGTTTCCTTTTTTGTAAAAAGAAGGAACTGGATTAGATGACCCTCAAAGTCTCTTAGTTCTAAATCTGATAATATGTGTCTTTGAGGTCTTTGGGCTAATGAGCATGGTCTGAATGAAATTCTTAAGAGGCAGTATTTCTTAATTGTAAAATAATTCATTAATTGACTGGTTAAGACATCCTAATCTGGCCAAGTTATTCTAATAATCAAAAAACTCCAACCCCACTTTCCAGGGTACCTAAATATAATTTGAGGAGGTCATTTATTTTTCGCCTCTACTGAATGTCTCAAGAAATCTTCAGTTGGTAAATAGCTGATTAGGAGGTGGTCCATCAAACTCTCAGCCCTTCCCCACACCAAGAGCTGCTGCTTTGTCAATAGGCAGGAAAAGAATTGTTTAAAAAAACCTGTCAGCCAGATTTTGTGTAAAGGACACTTTCCTAAGTACAAAGAAAATGCAAAAATCTTAAGACTGCTTGGTACCTGAGGTCCAAGACCTGAACTCAATAATTCTCTCTAATATACAGAAATCAGAGCTTTTCTACTCCAGGGACCTGATGTAAGAATTAATATAGTATATGAAAAATAAATTCTCACATCAGGAAGTGTTAGAGTAGATGCCATCAAAAAGGGAAATGAGAGGGTGCTGAAGACCTCAACTCAATTCAATTCAACAAATTAAGTACCTACTCTGTGCCATGTGCTGTTTTAGGGGCTGGGGATTCAGTGACAAAAATGAAGCTGTCCTGCCCTCAAGGAGTTTATATTCACAATTCACTTTCCACCCCTAGGGCAAACTATGTTTGGGGAAATCGAGTGCTGGTAATGGGGAGAGAATAAAGTCCAGCATCCATCAGCCTGATGGCTGGAGATAAATCCCCAATGCCAACACATTTATTTATGTGACAATATATGAAATTACTTCTTTGGTTTTGGTGGTTCCTGAAGCATGGCAGATGGTAGAGAAGACTCTAATCTTACCTTTGACCATTCAGATTCAGAGTCCTCCATTCCTTCCACTTAGCTCTAGTTAGACCCCCTCTTTTTTTTTTTCAGGGGTGGATTTGGATGGGTGGGAGTGAGAAGCAAGGGGTGAGGGTGGGTGGGAGAGGAGAAAGTCTTGAGGTTTTCCAGTGAAGGTTATTTCTTTGCCTCACAAGTATCTCGGGTGACTAAACAAGTAATTATTTATATTCTATCTTAAAGGAATGAGCATTCAGCCTATGTTGCCTATTGGGGAGGTTAGAAGTCAGACTGTTGTAAACCCCTAGAGGGAAACCCTGTGGGGAATTATGTAAGAGTGGGACAGGTTTTTTTTCTCCAATGCTTTAACAGGCAATTTTGGCACCCAGGGGATGTATTACAAAACATATCTAAAGCAGGATGAGGTAAAAAAGGTCTTGGACCACTGCTCCTGAGGTCATTGCCTGAAGAAAAGAGTAAGTAAAATGAAGTAGAGCAGGGAAATAGGAAGGCACCAGATATGGGGGTGTCAGTTGTGTGGGATCAACATCTACTAGCTTCATATTTTTTAGTTGTTAATCTTATTTTTTCAATATTTCATTTTTCTCCTAATTTCATGTAAAGAATTTTTTTTAATTTAAAGGTATTTATTTTATCAATTATATGTAATAAAAATTTTCCACATAAGTTTTCTGAAGTTATAAGATTCAAATTGTCTCCTTCACTCCCTTCCCTCTCCCTTCTCAGAGATGGTAAGAGATTTTGTTTGTGTTTTATATATGTATTATCATGCAAAACCTATTTCCATATCATTCATTGTTGTAAGAGAATATTCACATAGAATCAGAACCCCCCAAATAAAAGCCCAAACATACTAAAGTGAAAAATAGTATGCTTTGATTAAAGATAATTTTTAACATTAGTTTTCAAAAATTTTGAGTTCTAAATTAAATTCTCTCCAGTCCTCCCTCCCTGAGATGTTAAGTAATTTGATACAGATTATATCTGTGCTATCATGCAAAACATATTTCCACATTGGTCATGTTGTTGAAAAAACACATTAAAAATCACCCACAATTGCTTTGTATTTTAATTGAGCTATTCTCACTAACTTAATGCTTGATGTTTTTAGTGTACTGAAAGGGTATAGTTGCTATCAATGCCCTTTAAATTGTGATGCCTCAGGATCTGAGACAGAGCTACTCTACTGGAGCTGTTAATATGCTTTTTTCCCCTCTTCTGTAAATAAGATGAGGGAAATATTTTCTTTCTCTTCTGGTTCTGAAGAGTGTAGAATTGTACTACAAAAAGGAAAAAAAATTGAATTAGTAAAAAATGATAAAAGTATCATTTTCCCCTTTTCCAAGAATGTTGGAAACATTTTTTTTTTTGGAAATTGGATGAAACTGATTTCCAAACTTTGAGGAAAAACATCATCACAATCATCACAGTCGAAGATTAAGAACTGGAAGAGACCTTTAATGTCGCCTAATCTATTGAATATTGAACAAGAATAGCCATGTCTATTCTTGGACAGATGAAGTCTGAGGTGGTTCAGTGCCTGAGGTCACATAGATAGTACACTCCAGAGGCAAGGTTCAAACGCAGGTCCTCAGAGTGCCAATCCAATGCCCTTTTCACTGGCCCAGGATGGTGATCTCAATTATTTACTACACAATGGTATAGTGTATACCTTGGAGAACCAAAATGCAAGACATTGCCTCTACAGCCTTAGCTAGTCCTTTTTTTTTTTTTTTTTAAACCTTTACCTTCTGTATTAGAATTGATACTAAATAGGGCTAGGCCATAATGGGGTTAACCCCAGGTTCACACAGCTAGGAAGTGTCTGAGATCATATTTGAACCCAAGTCCTCCCACCTCTAGGACTGGCTGTTAATCCACTGAACCACTTAACTAACTGCCTCAGCCTATTCTTAAAGATTCACTGGCTCTCAGTCTAGAAAATGTTCAAGTTCTTCAGTTTGGGGTTTTGTGGTGGTGGTTCTTGTTTTGCAACCAGTCTTGCAATGTGTGTGTGTGTGTGTGTGTGTGTGTGTGTGTGTGTGTGTGTGTGTGTGTGTGTAATCATTTTTCATCTCTTCCCTCACCATGGTTTTTTAGATCAGGACACAGAAGAAATCACAAAATGATTTTTCCCCCTTCATGAATGCTTAACTAGTCTCTTGCCTTGACAAAAGGATATTAGTGGGGAAGTCAAGTGACTCAGTGGATAGAGCCAGTCCTGGTTTCAAATCTTGTCACGGACACTTCCTAGCTGTGTGACCCTGGGCAAGTCCCTTAGCCCAAATTGCCTGATCCTCCCCTCTCTTCTTGCCTCAGAACAGATCCAGTTCTAAGAGAGAAGGTTAAGAGTTTTGTATGTTTTAAAGGGAGTTATTCTATCCCCGAAGACGGTGCCTCTTAGGGAACCAAGTAAGAAAGTACGACGCCTAAATCAGGCAGAATTTGATCGAAAAACAAAGGCAGCAAAGTTAAGTTTGCTCCTGCTTGGCTCTGACTTGCCTGTATTGTCTTTAGCTGTGCCCCAGGCGGGTTAACCCGGTCTTAAATCTTTCAGAACATCAAGGAGAGTTCCTTGAATCTTGGCCTGGGGCTTGCTGCAGGTTCAGTGACTGCTTTAAGGCTTCGGGTGGAGTCCCGGAGAACCTGCTGCGCTCTTGGCAGACAGTCCCCTCTCCAGACCTCTCTTCTCTGAGCCTTCCTCAACGGACAGGAGGGCTCGGGCTCTCATCGCTCTCATCGCTCAGCTCCATCGCTCAGCTCCAGGCCCTCCTGGGGCAGAGAGCCCTGAGTGACAGGTCCAAGCAGCGAATTTCTAATAATTGGGGGTGGGGGGAGAGGGATTGCAGGGGGAGAAGTCTCCACAAAGGCAACTGTAGGCAATTCTTGCTTTTAAGTGTCCCTGGCCTTAGGCTGCTGCTAGGCAACGATGTGCACAAACACAGCCGGAAGGTCCGGCTGGTGGGGGAAGTAGGGGAGGCTCTGTACTTAGCCCTTGACCCGCTCTTGCCCCAGGGGGTGAGCCACGCATGCCCAGGACCCACAGCCTGAGCCTCACACCCTGTTCTGGAGTCATTGTTTTCTTAGCTCTGAGGCAGCGCGCCAGAGGGCTCGCTGGAGGACCATCTTGACGTTTAAAACAAGCACAAAAGGGAAAAGTGAGAGATTTCTTGGCTCCTCACCACAAAGGGGCAGGAAAGCGGCAGACGCTGGGGTCTGGAGACCTCGGTCAAAACTGGCAGCCTTTACAGTTAAGTCTTGGCGGGGAAGGTGATGATCAAACCCGTATTGATTATTCTTGAGCCCAAAACAAGAGTATTTCTAAAGGCCCTTCAGTACTGAGCACCCTGCCCGTAAGGTCATGGACAGGCATACCCACCTTGGAGAATGCTTCTCCTTGCTTTTCTTCATTTATCTAAGTCTGGCTTCTCCCTTCAAGGACCAGGTCTCCCTCCCTCTTCTTCTATGAAGCCTTTCACAGATGGATGCTCCAGGCCATAGTGATCTATTCTAGTCCTCTTCTGAACTAGGACATTTATTGTTAGAGCCATCCATTTCTTCCTGAATGGTTGCTTCTTCGTTTCTGCTGGATAATCTCGACTGGAAATTCCTCAAGGGTTGAGATTCTGCACCATCTAAACTTTGGACTCGAATCCCACCCCGACTCCCGCCTAGGGCAGGGCTCTGCAGACAGAAAACACGTCCTAAATGCTTGTCATTCTTGTATCCTTTAGGCGCTGCCTTCCCAGATGGAATGGAGCACCACCACATCAATAGCTAGCTGATAGAGAGGGCAGAGATCAAATCTATTTCTCTGAATCGCTAGCATTTATCAGGTTGATTTGCAGGACTTTTTGGGATAGATTAATTGAAATATTGATTGAAATATCTTCTCAGTTGAATAATGGAGGGCTAGGCAAAAACTCTGTTTATTTCCAATAGACTTGCCATGACCTAGGTCTATGACCCTGGTCATCCTGGTTACAGGATCATCACAGCTGACACTGCCTCAGAAGAGCTAATATTTACCTACCGTGGGGCAGCTAGGTAGCACCACGGATAAAGTGCTGAGCTTCACTTTCCTGAATTCAGATCCAGCCTCGGACACGTGCAGACTGGGTGTCTTTGGGCCAGTCATTTAATCCTATTTGCCTCAGGTTCTCCATCTATAAAAGGAACTGGAGAAGGAAATGGGAAACTCTTCCAATATCTTTGTCAAGAAAACCCCCCAATGAGGTCATGAAGAGTCAGATGCAACTGAATAACAATAAACTAAGGTGTACAAAGTGTTTTACCTCGATTTCCTCATTTGGTCCTCACAGTAACCCTACCATAAACACCCAAAGTGCTATTATTATCCCCTTTTAAATTTCTGGAAACTGAGGCTGAGAGATCAGAACCTGCCCAATGTGATCCAGCCCGTAAGCATCTGAAGTCGAATTTGAACTGAGGTCTTCCTAACTCCAAGTCCAGGGTTCTATCCAATGGGCCACTCCTGCGTACTTAGTATTGGCCGGTTAGAAGATGTCACTGTCGATGAAAACAATCAATGCTATAGGTACTACAGGGTCTGCCTCGGGAAAAAGCCCTTTTATCCCAGACTAAAGCAGTAGGGTGTTTATGATGTCAGGGGGGTTATCAAGTCCATATATAGTAGAAATTGTTTTTTCTTTCAGTTTCCAAAAACTGATTTAAAATACTAGCCTTAATGACTCACAGCTGTTGTAAAAGTAGAGAGCACAGCAAAATAGTTCCATGTACCTTTCTGGTGATGTCTGGCTGAATGGACAATTGAGGAATTTTAGCAAATGCTCCTTTAATTGTACTTTAGTGGTATTGGAAACGTGATGGGGGAAAAGGTAAGCCCAAGGCACAAATGTGGAAGAAAAGGAAACAAGCAAGAAGAAGGAATAAGCATCGAAGCACCTACAGTGTACTAGCCACTGTGCTAAGAACTCTTACAAATTTTTTCATTTGATCTTCACAACAACCCTGGGAAGAAGGTGTTATCCCCATTTTACAGCGGAGAAAACTGAGGCAGGCAGAGATTAAATGACTTGCCCAGGTTTGTATAGCTAGTCAGCATAGGAAACAGGATTTTAAGTCAGGTCTTCCTGACTCCAGGTGCACAGCTCTCTCCACTGTGCCACTTAGAAAGCCATTAATTCAGGTTCATAAATATAACAATGGACACAAATAGGCTAAAGTCAGATTTTGTGGGGGAGTCACAAAAGGGATAAGTTCACCCTATGAACCCTAACTTATCTCCTGTCCCTGAAGAATAGAAGGACAGAAATAAAGACCAAGTGATTTGGCCTCTGAGAAAGTTTGTATGGGAATATGTAAGGGCAGGAACTGGGTCATCAGGACAATTAATTTCCCAGGAGCCCAAAGTAAGTACACCACAGAGATGGCAATGAGTTGTAAGATAGATATGTCAGGGGCAGGAGGTAAAGAAAGATGGAAAAGGGATGAGGAGGGGAGGAGAGACTCTAGAACATATAAATGAAGAATTTGCCGCATTTCTCAGATGCATTGACCTTCCTACTACTAGGATACAGAAGAACAAGCCTTCCTGGGTTTCTTGATTCAGTAGACTTTAGCTATTTGACCTGCCATCTCACTATATGACGTGCCTTTGTCTTGGATGTGTGTATAATTATTTCCCCCTTTGTAAAGGATGATAGGGCTCTGCTGAAGGAAAATAACGAAAGGAAGAAA
The DNA here is from genome assembly GCF_016433145.1 of Gracilinanus agilis. Lineage (NCBI taxonomy): Eukaryota > Metazoa > Chordata > Mammalia > Didelphimorphia > Didelphidae > Gracilinanus > Gracilinanus agilis. Next base: position 152,623,150 of record NC_058133.1, on the reverse strand, counting down.
AAAATCTGGATTTTAATGCAACAGGACCCTATATTCCTTAAGCAAAGAAAGCTAGAACCGACATCTGGGAACTTTGTGTGTTAAATAAATAGAAGCATATCATCTCTTTGAGAATAATGACTGCCACTGTGCTTATCTTTGTGTCTCTAGCACCTACCACAGTGTTGGTCATATTTTAGGAGCTTAATAAAGTCTTTGAACTTGGTGTAGATGAGACTAAGCTATTACCAGGATACCACAGCATAGAGGGTGTTGCCTAGAGCAGGGATCTAGAAAATAGTCCTGTGCCCCAGATTTAGAGCCAATGTAAGCAAAGCAGGCTGGAGCATGGGGTCAGAGTAAGGATTAGGGTTAATTTCGTACTTATTTCTGTAATATCTCCTTCAGGACTACTTTTTTCCAATTCTTTTCTCATTGACTACTTCTCAGTCTCAAGGTTCTAAGAGTAACCCTAAGGGTTTGGGTATTTTTTCTAGTATTTTTTTTGCTTACAATCCCTAGTGCTTCCCATTGATTATCACTCAGTCAGACTTGGCTTTTAGAAATAGACATTTATTAAGGTGGAATAAGACTACTATTTAGGGACATAAATGGGAAGTCTAATTCTTCTGACATTTTAATCATTTCTAGTTCCAAAGATCATCTTCCATCTATTCAAGAACGAGGGGGCAGGAGTGTGATATTCTCTTTGAACACACTTTGCTACCCCCACAAACCCCTACCCTGCTTTCCTCTGGTACATAGGTAAGGACTGGGATGGGAGAAATCTGCTTCTCAAAACAGCTGAAGAAGCTAAACTCTTAAATTTCTTTTTATTAATTTATTTATATCATGGTTACATTAAAATACCCAGATAACACCCTCTCTTCCATAAAGAAGCCATCACTTGTCAAAAAGATATATGTATATATAAAACTATATCTTGCTTATTTCTATTTATCAATTCTTTCTCTGAAGATAGACATAAACAAGTCATTCTTCAAACAATATTTCTGTTGCTGTATAGAATATTCTCTTGGTTCTGTTTGTTTCACTCTTTATAACTGCATATAGTTTTAAAAAGTTAACCTGTATATCATTTCTTATGGTGCAGAAGTATTCTTTCACGATCATATACCACAACTTGTTTTACCATTCCCCAACTGATGAATGGACTTTCCTTCAAATCTTAACTCTTGAAACAATTCCTAGAATCTCATTCTATGATATATCTAGCCAGGGGTGGGTGTCTAATTCTTTTAGTCATTCCCAATGCTTTTTGTCATCCAATGGCTTGAAGAACTTGAATTAGTCTTTCCAAGTTTCTTATATGTTTCTTCCCTCCTCATACTCTATAATCCAGCCATATTGGTCTACTTATTGTTCCTCACAGGCCATCCTCCAGCTCTGTCTCTTCACACCTGGAATAGTCTTCTCTATCTGCTAACCAATGTCTCTTATAACTTCTAACTTCCTTCAAGATTCATCTTAAATATTGATTTCTGTAGGAAGCCTTTCCTTCCTCCTTTGCCATCCTCAGTGTCTATACCACTTAGGTTAACTTGTATTCTATAGGTATCTTGTAGTTCCCATTAGAAAAAAATACTTGGTGTCCTCTGAGGTACCACCTCACACCTATTAGATTGGCCAATATGATGGTAAAGGAAAATGATAAATGTTGGAGAGGATGTGGCAAGATTGGGACACTAATGCATTACTGGTGGAGTTGTGAACTGATCCGACCATTCTGGAGGGTAATTTGCAACTATGCCCTAAATGGCTATAAAACTGTACATACCCTTTTATCCAGATATCCCAAAGAGATAAAAAAAAGGGGTTGGGGGGCTGAAAGAACATACTTATACAATAATTTTTATGACAACTCTTTTTTGTGGCAGTAAAGATTTGGAAATTATGGGGATGTCCATCAATTGGAGAATGACTGAACAAATTGTGGTATATGTTGGTGGTGGGATACTGTTGTACTATAAGAAATGATGAGCAGGATGATTTCATAAAAAGCTTGAAAGGCCTACATGAGCTGATGCAGAGTTAAATAAACAGAACCAGGAGAACAGTGTACATAGTAAGAGTAATGTTATATGGTGATCAACTGTGAAAGACTTAACTATTCTTAGCAATACAACGATCCAGGACAGTTCCAAAAGACACGATAATGCTATCCACTTCCAGAGAAAGAACTGTTAGAGTCAGAATGCAGATCAAACAAAGCATACTATTTTTCACTTTGGCTTATTTGTGTTTTCATTTTGGAGTTTTGGTTTTATATGAATATACTCTTATTAATATGGAAGTGTGTTTTGCATGATAATTCATGTATAACCCAGGTCAAATTGCTTACTATCTCCTGGAGGGGAGAAGGAAGGGAGGGAGGGAAATAATTTGGACCTTATAATTTTGGAAAATTTATGCTGAGAGTGTTATTATAGATAATTGGGGAAATAAAATATTTTTAAAAAGATAAAAAAGAAATCTCCTTTTATAAAGTTCTTTCATATGATAAAAAAATCCAGATTGTCTCCTCCATTAAAATAAAAGTCCCTTGAGGGCAGGAATGTTTTTTGCTTTTTCCTTAAATCTTTTATTGTTGTTCATTTGTTCTAGTCATATCTCACTCTTACTGACCCCATTTGGGGTTTTCTTGATAAAGATACTGGAGTAGCTTGCCATTTCCTTCTCCAGGTCATTTGACAAGATAGGAAAATGAGGCAAACAACACTGTGACTTGTTCAAGGTCACACAGTTAGTAAGTGTCTGAGGTCACATTTGAACTCTGGCCTTTCTGACTCCAGTCCTGGTACTCTATCTATTGTATTACCTGGCTGCTTGCCTGGAACATAGTAAGTTTAATTAATACACACTGACTGATTGATCTGATGATCTTCCTTTCTTTTCTGCTTTTCTCAAAATACCTGCTATAAAATGCAATTAAAAGAGAAGTTCCTTTGAATCCCTCCACATTTGATTACTTTCAGGATATTTTTGTTCTGTAATCTAACTTACATAATGCCTGTTTCAATTTAGACTCCTTTTAATTTTGTGCTTTACTCTCTGGCTATCATCTTCAGCATAATAATTTTTCATATATGTGTAGTACAATGACAACCAACCTTCTCTTCTTCAGAATAAATACTATAATCCCTCCCAAGTCACTTTTGCAAAGGTTAAAAATTCAAAAGGTTATTCCATAGAATGTGTTTCAGTGCATTTGCAGTAAATGTAGAGAAGAGTGATCATTTAAAAAATCACAGTCAATTGCTCAGAATTTCACTTGAATACCATTTGGTGCCATTTGGTTCACAAAGATAATTTTACCTAGAGATTTATAAGAGTGCCCCTGATCTGAAAGTAGAATACCTACAACCTTAATTTTTTCTATGTTACCAAAAAATCCCACAAGACTATGATTTTCAAAAGGATGAATTAAAATAAAATACAATGAAAAGGGGGTTATATATTAGAACAATGTGTGAGGAGTCTTTGAAGATCAGGAAAGATTCATAATGCATTTTCTTAAAATTCAGAGAAATGGCAGGCTGTGCCTTAAAGAGAGGCAACAATGGATTCTGTCAAAGACCCAATTCATTGCCTAGTATTGCATGATCACTGCCAATTTGGGCCAGGGTCACAGCATTTGATTTGTCTAATCTACAATGAACCTACTTAGCAGTATTTGAATGACAGAAATGCCACATATGCTTAGTGAGGTTATATAGATAAGTTACTCCATGTTGGAATTCAACAGTCCAATTGAACATCACTTTCATTGACATTTATTTGCTTTTCTTAAGATTCCAGAAGACCATTTTCAGTTTTCATATCTGTAGATTAGAAAAAAAATCAGAATGGCTCCATAGTTATCTTATGTCATAAGAACAGATAGCACTTTGAAATCATGAGAAGAATTGGTGGTATAAGAACAAAGAGGGATCTTTTCCCACTCTAGGAGGTTGGACCCAGGAGCCTAAAGGTCTTACTGTGCTCATATAAATAGGTAAGAATGTTTATATGGGCTATTTTGTCTGACCTGTGGTAGAACCTTCTGAGCTCACACTGGTCTGATCAGTCACAGTTGGACACACTGTACCTTGACCCCAACATAGTGATGTCATTTTGGTCCTCTTAGAACATGAAGGACAACAACAACAATAAATAGGTGAGTCACTGCTTGGGATTTTGATTATATCTTATGGAAATGGACAGAGCCAAGTCATTGAGAAGACTGAGGTGATCTCTTAGACCCAAGGTCTTAAGATAGGCAGACTCTTAGTCACAGCACTAACACCTTGCTAAGGAAAACCCAGCATCAACATCGAGGCACCAGGGCTGAGCACACATTGAGAGCAGAGCTCAGGAGGACCAAGACCAGATGATCTTGGCACACCCCAAAGTGGATGAAAGACTAAGTCTCAACATTTCAGACTATATGGTTGGGATCTAGCTGAGAAATCTAGATGAGAAAAGTAAAATGGAATTACCATTGAAAGACCGACATTCAGCACTTTATGGAGTTAGCTCATTTGATGCTTATTCCTCATGTGAAACAAACACTGCAGATGGGAGGATGAGTTGGAGTCAGAGTTGAATAGATGAAGAAAGTAGGTTAGGCTTCATTTGGCAAATTGTGTAGTAACTTCAACAAACTCAAATGGCCTGGACTTCAAATAGTGGCTCTATTAATAATAATTCTAGTGACTTTTGCTGGCTTGCAGGAGCAGCATTGCTAACATTTGTAGATTTTAAAATTAATATTCAATATCTCCAAAGTATAATATTTGTAAAGATTTATTAATATTTAACTAGAGAGTTAGAGAAAACAAAGAATGTTCACCACTCAACTCATATGGAAGAGAGTGAGAGGAGCATTATCCAAAACTTATATACAATCATGTAAAAGATCCACGTAAACTGAAAGGAAAAGGGAAGTTTGGGGCGAGCTAAGAATTCTGGGAGATGAAATCTAAAGGATATAAAATTTCCACTTATACATATTACTATGCCACTTAAGTCTATAAGTGACCCTGGACTATGGAAAAAGAACAAGCATTAAATCTTCTAAAGTAACTCCCCATTAGATCTAGCCGTTGGAAGAACATGGAAGAAGTCTATCTTGCTGTTTCTCTATGTTGTTTTGGTGTTGTATGTGTGTGGTTTTATATGTTCACTGGGCTTTATTTCCTTCTGTAATCATTCCCCAGAAAGATATCCTACAACTACTCTGGAGTAAGGGACAAGTTTTTGGACTTTGTTGTTCAAAGTCAATGGGGGTTAATATCTACAACAGTAAGTACTGATGAGCACATTCATTGATTAAAATCCCTCTTGACATTTGATCTTAAAGGTACCTATTTGTTAGCTAAAATATACCCAAAGGTTTGATTTTAAGTGTCAATAATTTGAAACTATTTAATATGAAATGTTAATACAAATTTAGTAATAAAATATTTCATAATAAATAATAAAAATTTAAGCATCAGTAACATGAAAAAATGTATGTAAAGTACAAAATTTAAGTGCTAGTTGTGGAAATTAAAACTGTATTATCACTCACCTGAGAATCTGTTAATCTTTTTAATGGAGGCAAGAGAGTATAGTTCAAAGAAACAAACCATTAGAACAGACAACAAGAAGAAAGATTCCTTGTAGTTGGTGAGGTTCTTTACCTCCTGGTTTGTGGAAAATGTTGTGTTGGTTGAATCAATCTCTGGCACATTTCAGGATCTCTTTATTTATTTTTGTTTTTTAAACTCATACCTTCCATCTTTGAATCAATACTGTGGTTTGGTTCTAAGGCAGAAGAGAGGTAAAGGCTGAGCAATGAAAATTCAATGACTTTACCCCGGGACAGTATTGGAGGCTAGATTTAAACCCAGGACCTCCCATCTCTAGACTTGGCTCTAAATCCACTGAGTCAACTACCTGTCCCCTTTCAGGACCTCTTTAGATAAGTTTTATAATTGCTCAAATTAGATCAACCTAACAATTTATATAGGAAAAAAAAAGAATACATATTGACTATTATCCAGATTATGACATGCAGTTGGGTGCTCAGTTCTTTGAGATAGCATGTTAATACCAACTCAGCATCTGTAGCAGGTATTGCAGATGAATGATGAACTGGATCCAACGGTTGCTTAGGATGAAGTGAGCAAACTGGAATTACATTTGGGAAATTAGGCAGTGCTTTTATCCATTCCAAACTGCTCCCTAACACAAAACTCGTTTTACCAAAGGGTCTGGCACATTTAATGTATTTTGGTTGACTGGCAAATGTTCTCCCAGGGATGCCATACTATTTTTTTTTAAACCCTTACCTTCTGTCTTGGAAACAATACTATGTAGCACAGGCATGGGGGTGAAGTGACTTGCCCAGGGTCACACAGCTAAGGGATACCATACTATTATAAATATTAGAATACTATAACATCTTAGAAAATTTCCGTGGTAGGCATCTCAAAAGGTGATGGAAGGGCAGCTGGGTGACTCAGAGAATAGAAAGCCATGTCTAGAGATGGAAGATCTCAGGTTCAAATCTGACCTTAGACACTTTCTAGCTATGTGAATCTGTACAAGTCACTTAACCCCAGTTGCCTAGCATTCACCACTCTTCTTCCTTGGAACTGCTGCTTGGTGTTGATTCTAAGACAGAAGGTAAGGTTTTTAAAAAAGGTAACAAAGATAGTTGATGGAAATAGGCAATTTGCAGTGTTTCTCCTGACAAAGAAGTGGTGATATGTTATAGAGGAGGAGCTCAAGGCATACTTTCTCCGACTTGCCCAATGGGTTGATTTTTTTGGATTGCTTTAATTTTTATTTGTTACAAGAAAATATTGTATAGGGGATTCTACAGTCATTGGAAAGTGACAGTTATAAAAAAGAACATCAATAAATACTTTAATAAGAAAAAAAGAGTATGTTGCAACACATTTTAAGTGATAGCCTATCTACAGGAAGTTAATTAAGCGATATTAGCATGGTACAATAGAAGGAGGACCTAGGTTTGAATTCTGCCTCTACCACTGTCATCTGTATGACCATGGGCAAATCACTTAACTTTGGCAAGTTTTAGCTTCCTCATCTGTCCAGGAACATAAATGGACAAGATGAACTCAAAAATCTCTTCTAGTTTTAAAAGAATCTATTATAGAAAAAAATATATGATAGGAAGAAAAGAGGAATTCGGACATGTATTGAATGAAGAAAAATCAGTAGATATTCTAATGCTGCATTGGTGTCCAGGAAATACAAAAATAAGAGGATGTTTTTCAGTTCATTGGGTACATTTTCTAGGGAGGTTTTGTGGGAGAACACGGCCAAGAATTGTACAAGGTAAAAAAACAAAATAAAACACGGATAGATTCTAACATGCACCAGTGGAAGGAAAACTCACATCAGTATGGTCACAAATCCAGTAAATTATTAATAAGCAGAACCTTAATGAATGAATGGCTTTACTCATTTTTCTTCCCATGTTAAAACATTAGCCCAAGTAGTTTTTAGGGTTAATCCTAGCTATACAACTTGGACAGCACCTGGGCAGGAGATTTGGTCCATTTTAAATGATACATTTGTGTCAATCAATTGATCAGACATCACATCACATCACACAGATGCTAAGCCCATCCCAAACGTCAAGTCACCTGGGTCACCTCTAGTTGGTGTGGTTGTTTTTTTGTTTATTTGTTTGGGGAGTGTTTTTTTTCTTGTCATGTATAGACTTGGCCTTTATTATTCACAGTTGTGAACCTGGCACCTTTCAGAAGCAGTAAAAACCTTTTTTTTAAAAAGCACAACAAACCATCAGGAAATCCTGAGTTCTGAAACAAAGGTATAAAAGCTAAGAAAAGACACACAACCGTTTTCAGGATTTGCCAGGATATGAGTAGTTGCCTTGGGAATAAGATAAGACGCAGGACACCACAATTGCAGGGCAATAGACTACAGGGCCCCTGAAAAACAAAACAAAACAAAAAATAGTAAGAAAGAAGGGACTCATGAGCTTTCATTCCGGAGAGCTGGGAAAAAAAACCAAACAAACAAAACTAAAAACTCTTTCAAACTCAGGCCAAAAATGGAGTCAGGGCAGGAAAATGAGTAAGAACACTAGAAGTAAGTTAAAGCTTTCAGGAAAAACATGAGGACAGAAAAAAACAAACAAACAAACAAACAAACACCCAAAGCCCATGATGATTTAATGCCAGCTAAATGAACCAAGGGAAGTGGGGAGTGTTTTTATAAACATGCTGGGAGGTTTTTTCAAGAGGAGAAAGAAAGTAGATCCATTAATAAATGAGAGGGAAGCAAAAAGCTAAGATAACTCTAAAATGCCTGAGCTTTTTTAGTGGCTTTTAAAAATTGATCATTAACAAGAAAAATGTAGATAAGGGGCATGGACAATTGGGAAATAGTAAAGATTTTGTCGTAGTGGCTATTGAAGTTGGACCTAAATACCACCTATCTCAAAGCATTTAATGGAATTAGCTAATGAATTTGTAGGCCTACATTCAATTATTTCTGGAAAAAGCTAGCAAGAATAAAGAGGGCACTAAAGAGCTGGTCATTTTTACATCTTGCACCCTTGGAGATGACTTTGAAGGTGTTCAAAATCCTTCCCAGGTAGAGAAGGTGTCATAGTTTTTATTTGAATTAAAAGAAAACTGAGTCACTGGAAAGTGGAAGAGACCTCAGAATTGTTAAGATCAAATACCAACTCAGTGGCAAAGGAAGGCTCATTTTCTCTATTCTTCTAGGACATCTTCCAGCCTAAGGAAGGAAACCAAATATAACTTTCCTTTGGAAAGTAAGGAAACAATAGTTTTGATCTTTCCAAAAAGGAGAGAAGACTCTTTTCCAGAGGCCCAATTTTAATCTTTAGTGGGAAAATACAAAAGAAAGAAAAAGAAAGTTGGTTGTAAGCCTTTTGCAGGGTTGCAGAAAGGGATACATATTTCCTGTCAGCTGCTTCACCCCTCTGGCAGTCATTTCAGAAGAGGCAGATAAGCCATCTCTAATGGAGTCTCCACTGTGTACCTCTCTTTCATCCTCCTTCTTGCTCCCAGTGCTCTGTAGCCTGTAGCAGAATTAAATATCTTGAATTTCACACATCTTAAACTCCACCCTACCAAAAAAACCCACCCCAGAAAGAATCCTTCTATCTTTGGTTAATTACAAAATAAATAAACAGTTCTTCAATCCTTCTGCAATATAGTGACAATACATATGCCCAAAAGACTGAAGCCTTTTAGAATTTCCCCATGCAGACTAGAGCCATGTGAGTATTTAACCCTCAACACACTCGGAACTGGTTTCTAGCAAATGTTTATCTCTTAGAGTTGGGTGGTTATTGTGAGTAAATGCAGTATTTTAAGGAAGAAATGGTGAAATGCAGTATTCTATAGAGAAAAGGATGCTGGCTTTGCCATTCAAGGACCTGGGCTCGAATCTTGACTTTTGCCACCTACTCCCTGGGTGACCTTGGACAAATCTCCCTTTCTCTCTTTGGGCCTCCATCTGATCACCTCTACAGTAAATAAAATGGACTGATTTCGATTTGAATGAAATGAAATTTAAATTCACATAAATTGAACTCAATAAAATAACCTCTAAGGAGGGTCCTTTGCAATTCTTGGCCCATTATTTTAGCATCCTAGGATCTCTGATGAATGTTCCCTGCTGAATTAGCAGAAACTTGAATGAGTAGAAAGGACCAGCAAGAACCTCCCATCCTGTGCTCAGGGCTTGGTTCCCAGAGCCCCCTTTGCCCCTAAAGAACCTCCATCCTTGCCTCTCAGGCCCCATCCCTTGCTGGAGGCAGCATTGGAGGCCAGGAAGTATTTTTATCCTGTTTTCCCAGTGGTGGGGTTAATGGATCAATGACAGTCCGTAAAGAACAAGCAAGGACGGTCACTTTGTCCTTGGCCGACTTTGGTAGGAGAGAAAGGGAAGACGGCGACCATCTGACATTTGGTGAAGCTTTTGGCTGTGTGATCACAGAATAGTAACTGGAAATGAATTTCTATTTGCCTGCTTATGAGCAGAGCCTGGCAGATTGAATCAGAAGCCTATAGGTCCAGTAAACAAAGAGCTGTGATAAGGAGCAAGATATTTCTCTGAGCAAATGTGGGCAGTTCCGGACTGCAGGGAGCTGTTTCCCATCTCTCTAACAGTCCTGTGAGTTTTTTATGACAACGATCTCCATAGCAACCAGGTGCCCCGACACTAAGTGGATATTAAAGATATTAAATTGGAACCTGGTGAGGGAAATCCTTTCTGGCTTGGGTTTCACTGGAGTCACATTAGGTTGGGAGTTAGTGGGTGGGATCACCAGGCCTGGGGCTTTTCTCCCAGGGCTCACTTTTGAGTCCACCGGCTGCAGGGCTAGGGAGAGGAACGTGGCTGGCCTCTTCCCCCTGAGCAATTCCTTTTATTATTTTTACTAATGATGTAGAAGAAAGGGTAAACAGTAGATTAATTAAATTTGTATGAAGTTAAATGGGGGAGGTGTTGCAAACCCCAGCAAGGACAGAAATTATGTCAATGGCCCTGGAGGAATTAGAAATACAGTCAGGAAATAGCCAAGGGAAAATCGACCTGAAAAAATGCAAGCTGGTACATGTTAGGGCAAAAAAATACAAATCACTGGCATCCAGAGAGAGGGGGACATTTACAAAGCAGCACAACTGGGGCCAGGAAGAATAATAAATGAAAGCGATCCCTTAAAGCCAACTGGATGGAGGCTCTGAGACATGAGGCAGAGACAGGACAGGACTCTGAGCTGGCTGGACAGAAGCACTGAATCACAATGAGGAAAGAGATGAGAATCCTTCGCGGTGTGCTACCGGGGAACTTTGAAGAGCCTCTTATGAGAAAGATGTTAGAAAAAGAATGAGAAAGGAAAAGAAGAAAAGCAAAACCCAACAGCTCAAAAGAGACAGCACCAGCCTTTTCTAACGTGAATCAATGATAGAAAACTCTGCCATGAATAAAATCCTATTCCCTGAAAAGTAACCATATTTATTTAAAGCTCATATTTATTTAGTGCTTTTATATTTTCAAAGTGCTAGACATTTATTTTTGTCAATAACACTGTGAGATAGGTGCTGCCTCTACCTACGTTTTTACAGCTGAGGAAACTGAGGGGCAAAGCAGTTAAAGGAACTTGCTTAGGGTCTAAGGAAAGATTTGAACCCAGTTCTTGTGACTCATTGAATCCCCTATCTCACATGGCCTCTGATGTGAAAACAACACAAAGGAAAAGTCAGATGAAACAGGGTTAATCCTTTAATTTAAAGGGGAGGGAGCTGTTCCCTCCTACCTTTTCCCTTTATCCCAATCCCCAGGCTAGAAAGAGGTTCCTTTTTATTTGAAGTGATGATATCCATATGCTGAGTGAGTAAGGAGGGCATGTAATCAATACACAAGAGCCAGGACTGGGAGAAGAGGGAGTGAGCTGACGAAATGCAACAAAGAAAAATGCAGCTTGAACCACAGGAGAAGTTTCCCTGGGTGACATCTAAATCGTCTACAAATGGACTTGTAGAGGGAACTCCCATTGCTCCCATAATGTGTAACAGGACTGGACTAGTGTGCCGAGCACGCAGTTGGGAAGGAAGCATGCAGGATGTGTGGGGAGTGGGTGGGAGATGGGGGGAGGTCGAGGGGAGACAGGGAGGTGGGAGGGTGGGGCAGGGATGGGGAATGCAAGCAAGATGACCTAATACTTCATTCTCTTCTTAATCATTCCATGAACTCACTCTTTATGGATTCAAGTTTGAAATGTGTGGTTTTTTTTTTTGTTGTTTTTTTTTTGCTTAATATTTGGATCCTTCCAAGCTAGGAGTGCCTGGAAAGGAACCTTTCTTTCTTCCCCTAGAGAAAAGTTACGGGTTAAATCTGCCAATGGGTAGTGTCTGGGGAGACAATGAAAGGAAACCACATTCTCCATGAATGAGGGGAGAGAAGCAGGGCAGAAGGCATTTTTCTCCCCTTAACATAAATAAGGTTCTCAATATGTTTAAAATTATTTAACAAATTCTTTGAAAAGGAGCTTGGCTTGCCAACAGACAGACCATGCATGGAGAAAAAGCATCCCCCTAGCTTCCTTCCCTGCCTCAACCCCAGAGAAGGAAGGCAGGGAGTTTTGGGGGTCTTTGTTTAGTTCTCCATTAACGATTCATAAAATTCCAGATCCCTGCACAATAAGTACAGTCCTCCGAATGTTATTAGAAAATCCTATTTCTAGTCTGTTATGAAACAGAAGTTTTGATGTGCAGCCAGATTTATGTGGAACTCTGGAAACGGAACACTCGGTGCTCTGTAAAGCCTGAGACCGAGCGGGTGTTACATAAAAAGCTTTCCTAGCAACTCAGGTTTATCACAAAATGAGAGGCAGCCGTGGAAAAAAAGAAAAAAAAAAATCAAAGGAGTTAATGCAAAAACAAGAGCCAAACCACTATCCCCATTTGCTCCAAGGCTGACAAATATGGAGGACCAATTTTTAACCCCTGATAGGTAGGGAGATGGAATGACAAGCATTTCTGTCCCTTCTGCAGGTAGGGACGAATGGCTTGGTGGTGGAATCGTCTGGCTCACCAACACAGACATAAAGGAAGACAAAGCAACTAATTTTTTTTTTTTGTCCCTGAACTAATTGCTTATTGAGATGCACATAAACACATCTTCTTTCCTCTTCTTCAGGCCTCACCCAGTTATTCTGGGTACTGCAATGATAAAAGAAAGTAAGGTCACGTCATCAAATCTCTGCCAAGTGAAACACATCTAATGGCGAGACGGCATGTCTGAAGCAAATGGATAAAAATCTCATTTCCAAGCTATTGGATCCAAAATTATGTAGATTAAAATCAAATCCTTTTTGGTTGTTGTTGGGTTTTTGTGAGGTTTCTTAAAGGCATACATCTAGGGACTTGTTTTTTTAGTCCCTAAGGTTGGGGGATTTAAATCCCAGAAAAGGAAGGAACCCCCCAAAATTGTTTTGAAGTTATAATTAAGGATCAGCAGACTATTGTTATTTTTAGTAAAAATGGCAGTGCACATCAGAGAAAGCCATAGAGAGGAAGAGAAAAAGGTTTTCCCTGGCAAGAAATTGATGGAGTTTTTGAGTAAGAGGATGAGATGGGTGAAGGGGAATCTGGGTGAGGAAGACCTGGAAGTTGAGAGGAATAAGACCTTTGGAAAGAAGAGGAAATCCCCCTAGTAAAAGGCCCCTATTATCCTTGGTGACTCAAATCTTCCATACAACAATCCCAGTCGTTATACCTGTGTCAGGCTTCTGTTCTGAGCCCATTATTTTGACTCTCAAAAGAAAGGACACAATTTAATTTGAGAGCGAAAAGGCTGATTAAAAAAAAACAAAACACACGCACACACAACACCCTGCTTTTTTGATGAACATACTTTTCTTGCACAAAGGTCAGTCCCCTATTCAGAGATCTGAGGGAGATAGAGTTGACCTTGACAGTCTGTTGAGGGATTCACAGATACCTACCCCTTGCTAAATTGGTGTTCAGGAAGAGAAAAGGCAGGGGGAGGGGAGTAGGGTTGATGGTGGCAAGTTCCCCATTTGTGCTCAAAAACAATGGACCCCAGTTGGCTTCTGAGTCAGGATCAGAATGTGTGCTCCTGCTTTGTCATGGTAGGCAAGCAAAAAACCATGTAAAAATCTGGAAAAGGGACTTGTACTGAGCTACCTTATTTCTAATTTAATTAAAACCGAAAGGAAAATAAAAAAAAGAGGTGGGTGGCTCAACCAACCAAGACCAGGGGAGTGTGGGCTGAGTCACTCTTAAAGTAAATCTTATTACACCTATATAATAAAAGAAGGGGGGGGGATCCTCTGCAGAACGTCTCCTCCAAGAATCCCCTCCAGCTCCACAGGCAGGTGGAAGGAGCCTGCTTCCAGAAGGACCCCGTGTGCCGGCAAGCATCTGGCCACTCCGCTCCAGCCAGCATGGTCATAATGAGCCAATTTCAATTGAAATGAGATCAATACTATTCATTTTTCCTCTAGCCGGTTCCCAAGTGATTCATGAATCTGAAAACTAGTTCATGAATCAGAGCAGGGTGGGGTGGGGTGAGGACTGGAGGCGGGGGCTGGGGAATATGTGTGTGCAGTCGCAAACCTGGATTTCTTTTCATGAACACAGCCATTAGTTGCATAACGCTGGGGCTGCCTGCTAGTTTAAACCAGTCTTTTAGGAAGTGGAAGTGTTTGTTCAATGGAGGACTTCTTTGACTAGCCTCCTCCTAGAATGGGCAAGAGTGACGCCGCCATATATGGACAGTTCCCTTAGCCCCTGGGTGTTTGCACCGCGGTGCGCGCTTCTGGGAACGCATAGGCTTGCATGCCCGCATGCATGTATGTGTGTGCAAGCGTTCGTGCTTCCAGGATGGGCTCTGCGTGTGACACACACAAGTTGTGGAACTGGCCACGGGCCCTTTAAATGGGAGCTGGGGCCAAGCCCATTTCTCTGTGGAGCTTCGTAAGGAAGCACATGATGAGGGCAGTTGGAAACCACAGCCCTGTAAGTGCTGATTACAGCCTACTAAGGAAAATGAGATTTTTATCTCGCAGGAATTCAGTTATAAAAATAAAATACAGCGTCTGGCTTGATTCAGCTAAACGTACTTGCACTAGGGTGTTTTTAATTTAACCGAGAAGCCGGGCAGTAAGAATGACCTAAAACACAGCGTTGAAAGAAAGCAGGGGGAGAAAGGGAGGGAAGGGAGGAAGGAAAGAGAGAGGTTATGAGGGAAGGAGAGGAGGGAGGGAGGGAGGTGGAAAAAAGAGAGAGAGAGAGAGAGGAGGGGGGGGAAATCACCCTCCTGGCAAATGAATGCAGCAGGGATGATGTCATTGGAACAGTTGGGGGAGAAAAGAGAAAAACAACTCCGCTGTACTAATCCTGTTTGCTGCCCTAAAGGGAATGGAAGGCAGCCAAGGCAGGGAGTTCTGGGAAACCATATAAGGGTGCCAAACAAGCTTTGCCGCCAACATTAGGAACTGACATCTTTGTTCTTTGTAACTTGGCTGCCTGCCAGAGGCCTCATTTCAGCTCTGCGGCATGATTACACTGGACATCTGCCAGCTGAGCTCTGTGAGCTCCTTTTCTTCTCTCCAAGCTTTTTTTTTTTTTCCCCTCCTCTTTCTTTTTGCCAAACATGCAGCAGTTACCATGGCAGTCGAAAGTAAAGTTAAAAAAAAAAAAAAACCAACAAAGCAGAGAGGCACGCCTTTATCCAGATGTGCCACATGTGGAGATATAAAAAGCAGCTAACCTATTAATCAGGCATTTCATAAAAGAAAGACTGAGAAAGAGAGGGAGAGAGAGAGAGACAGAGAGAGACAGAGAGACAGAGAGAGAGAGAGAGACAGACAGACAGACAGACAGAGACAGAGAGACAGAGAGACAGAGAGAGAACTCAAGCAATAGCACTAAAGCTGGGAAAGGTGACACAAGGATAAACAATAAGCACCCACAGCAAAAGTGGCCCACTGTACCCCTGGGGGAAAAAGAAGGAAAGAGAAAAGGGCTTACTCCTCTAGTCTGTTTTCTTTTCTTTTTTTTCCCTCAAGATATTGTGGGTGCAGAATGGGAAATGGCCCTGATTTCTACTGTGCCCTGTGTCTAAAAAGCTTCAGAAACCTACATTCATGAAGCACTAAATGGAGAAATGATAGGGGGCAGTTGGAGAGAAGGAGGGAGGGAGGGTAGCTCAGCTGAACTCTGCTTGCCCAGGTGAAACATGCCTGCTGACAAGATCCAGCTGATTGGGGAAGGAGGAAGGGATTTATTTTTTTATTTTGTATTTATTTATTTTTTTTTTTTGCCTTGGGACTTTGGTGCAGCCAAAAGATAATATTGCAAGTTACATGTACATGCTGTACTGTACAATTAGCCACTATTCAGGATTCTTGCATGGAGGCGGAGAGGGCTTCATTTTAATTTGTGGACACTGCGGGAGCTTGATGGGCAGCTGGATTCCTCTAGCAGGAGGGGTATAGATTGACCTTTGAGGTCTCTTTTCTTCTCCCCCCTGCTCCCAATCCAAGATGCATAGAGTAGTTTCACTTTACAAGGAGACTATGTATGAAAAGTTCATTGCCCAGTGATTTAGAGTCGAGCCTACTATTTTTAATCTGGTTCGTTTTTCACCTGCCTGAAAAGTGGAACATCTCTTGGGAGGTGACAAGCTGTGATCAAAAGAAGGTCTCCAAGCAGATAGAGTTGGCCGGTTTCCGAGGGGAAGGTTACTGAGAAGTAAGGATTAGGTTGCCAGCTTTTCCCCCCACTGCAAAATCTGACACCCCTCAGCAAGGTTCTCAGAGGGGCCAACTCTGAAATTCAGAAGTAGCTCTGAAGGGAGCTGTCGACAGATTCATTGCCCCTTTTCTGGCCCTGAGAAGGGAGAGCAGAAGCAGGAGTTGATGCAATGACGTCGGTGGCAGCCTCTTTGGAAAACAGCCTGGCACATTGTTATCTTTAGAATGGCCACACCTCGAACTCAGATGGAGGCCTACGGTTGTTTCTCCTGAGTAGGCACCATTTTATCCCTTTTCCAGAGAGAGAAACTGAGAAAGAGGCCTTCAGGAGGGAACCTTCAAAATCTTCCCATCCCCACTTTATCTCAAAAGAATGCTCAATTTTTTCAGGAAGTGTTTCCAGTCAGGGACAGGGATCTTAAGCAGATTAAAGCAAACTCATAGAATCAGAGGTGGTTTGGCTATAGGAGTGAGTGAAACTACCCACTAAGGCAAGGGGTCTGTGGGAAGGTGGTATGTGAATACATTTCAGGGGGCCTACAGGGGGGATAACCTGCTATATCATTGTTTTCATTAATTGAAATTGAGCATTTCCCTCAATTATGAACATTCTGAGAGAGGTCCATAGGCTTTACCAGACTGCCAAAGAAGTCCATAACATATAAAAAAATGAAGAAGCCCTCTACCAAGGGGCTCTAGTCTTCATTATTGTCTGCAACCTGAATCTACTGTCACTAGAGTCAGAATGAGGGGCCGCCTAGACATAGTAGGTGGTCATATCTTTTTGACCTATGCCACAGAGATCTAGAGATAACCACTTCTATTCTTGGGTCCTTCAGGGTAACATTATTGACAGCCATGAGGAGTTGGGAGTAGGAGAAAAGAGTGGGCCAAAGTGTCATGATATCCATGGCAGGCTGCCATGATCCTGAAATAGCAGCTTCTCTAGTAGATTTGGCAATGCCTATCTGGGGGCTTGCTTCTGAAGGGTTGGTGGTAAATAGAATGGAGAAGGAAGAACTTTCACACAGTTTGTCTTAAATGAATGATAAACTGGGGGTGGAGGACTAGAATTTAAATTTACATCTTTTGGATAAACCAATCTGAAGGAAAGGGGCAGTAAATCACAATGGAAAAGATGACTGGATTGATTTTGGAGCAAGAGGACCAAGTTCTACCACTTACAACCTATATGAGCTTGGACAGATCATTTCACAACTTTGAGACTTCAGTTTTCTCATCTGTAAAATTATAGATTTAGATGACCTCTAAGATGCCTTCTAACTCTAAATCTATGTTCTACTGATCAATATTTTATACACACACACACACACACACGTTCTTAAAACCCTTAACTTCCTCCTTAGAATCAATACTATGTATTGCTTCTAAGGCAGAAGAGAGGTATGGGCTAGGCAATGGGGGTTAGGTGACTTGCTCAGGGTCACACAGCTAGGAAGTGTCTCAGGTTAGATTTGAACCTAGGACCTGGCTCTCAATCCACTGAGCTACTCAGCCACACCCTCAACTTACATTTTTTTAATGAAAGGAAATAATCATAGCTAATAATAGCTAACATTTATATAGTGCTTTAAGGTTTACATATATTCTCACTTGATGTTTTCTACAACATTATATGGTGAGAGCTGTGATTACTCCAATTTTACATATAAGGAAACTGAGTCTCAGTGAGGTTAAGTGATCTGCCCACTGTGGTACTGCTAGTAAGTGTCTGAGTCAGAATTTGAACTTAGTGCTTTATCCACTATCGTCTTTGAAAGCTTCAAAGCTCTTATGCTGGCATCATTCCACATCAGGTCACAATTCATCCCTACCTTCCATGAGCTGCTGTGGACAAAACACTAATTATTTTGTGGCCAAATTTTGGTTGAGGGAGTTACACTACCTCATTAGGGTTGGTCTTCAGAGGACAATCCATCGTGAGGTTTGTATTTGGACCCTTTCCTGTTGGATATTCCCTGCTACAGCTTGCACTCCTCTGAGGAGAGATCACCATCATGGCATCATGAGACACTGGAGTAGGATTTGGGTGGAAATCTCAGGATTATATGTTCTTAATTTTTAGTGCTTTTAATTAGACTTTACCAGAAAGACTATCATTCGTCAGACCATCTATAAACCCCATATATATGGTCCGGAAAGTATGGTCACTGGAAGAGCAATGGATCTCACAGGGTTAAAAGGTAAGGGTGAATTGGAGGACAGGGAGGTGGGGTTGTTGTCCTTTTTCTTTCAGCAGGGGGTGGCTCAAAACCACTTACAAATGCAGCCTTCACCCCAGTGCCAAACACAACATTCTGGAAACCGCCAAGACAACCACCTGAAGCGAGGGAGGGTTATTAACCTTGGAGCTACTGCCCCATTCAAGGACTGGAAAAAAAAAATCACATCCCTTCCCTGTGAACCAACACTGGGTAAAGGAAAAAAAAATGCTTACTCGCAACTTTTTAGAAGTGAAATTGGGGCAAATGTCTCTGCTTCTACTGTGGGACATTTCAGTGCCAACATTTCCATGGGATGTGGGCCTGGGAAACGGAGCCCCTACCTCTCCAACCCACTTTCCATCAGAACAAGTTGTCCACCAGCCCAACACCTCTCATGTCCAATGAAAATAGACTTCCTATTTATTCATTCCCTGGACAACTTGGTCCCCAAGACTGGCTTTCCTTGTGTTTAAGAAAGGAGGGAAGCCCAAATGCCCTACTTTCTTGCTTTTAGAGATGACTGCTCTAGTCTTCAAAAGAAGGAGACTATGCAGAGGGAGACCTAGAGCACAGAGAAGTGGGAAGGGGATGGAGAGGTTACCAGGAATCTTGTACTAGCCAGCTGAGTGCATGGGGGGTGAGCTCACTGATTTTCCTGCTATGGCTCCTGAAAGATATAAAGCTATCATAGATACGGAGTGGGAAGGGACTGCAAAGGTCATCTAATTCAACTGCCTCCCCCCATCTTTTTACCCATAGGAAACTGAGGCCATGTATATTAAGTGACTTGCCTTTGTGACACTTAAGACATCAGACAGACAAAAAAAGCATCTAATAAGAGGTTACTATGTTCCAGGCACTGTGTTAAGTGCTGTGGATAAACAAATACAAGGAAAAAGAGAGACATTGCTACCTGCAAAAGGTTTACATTCTTTTTCCCCCCTTTATTTTTTATTTTAATAACACATTTCCACATAAGCTTTCCGAAGTTATAGAATTCATTTTGTCTCACTCCTTCTTCCCTCCCTCTTTCTGGAATTGACAAGTAATTCAATCTGGGTTATACATGTATTATCACACAAAACATATTTCCATATTTTTCATTTTTATAAGCAAATAATCTTATAGAACTAAAACCCCCAAATATATGCTGAAATAAACAAACGATAAAGCATATGCTTTCATCTGCATTTCTACTCCAACAGTTCTTTCTCTGGAGGCGATAGCATTCTTTTTCATAAGTCCCTCAGAATTGTTCTGCATCACGGTATTGTTGTTAGTAGCAAAGTCTATTGCATTTGAGCATTACACAATATTGTAGTTACTGTGTATAATGATCTCCTGGCTCTGCTTACTTCATTCTGCATCAGTTCATGGAGGTCTTTCCAGCTTTTTCTGAAATCATCCTGTTCATCATTCCTCATAGCAAAATAGTATTCTATCAACATCATATAACACAATTTGTTCAGCCATTCCTCAACTGATGGACATCCCTTTAAGTTTCCAATTCTTTGCCACCACAAAAATGGCAACTATAAATATCTTTAACAAATAGATCCTTTCCCATTTTTTAAATCTCTTTGGGATACAGACCTAGTAGTGGCATTACTGGATCAAAGGATATTCATCATTTTATAGCCCTTTGGGCAGAATTCCAAATTGCCTTCCAAATGATTGGATTACAACCCTACCGGTAATTCATTAGTGCCCCAATTTTGCCACATTCCTTCCAACATTTATCATTTTCATTCAAAGAGTTTACATTCTTAAGAGAAAAGACAAGACATGAAAAAGAAATGAAAAGGGAATAGGAGAGAAAATACCAGTCTGAAATCAGAAGAGTCAGAATCACAGCTGATGGGGATTAAGCACTGCTTTCCTGTACCCATTCCTCAAATGGAAAAGGAATTCACCAAAGAGAAGGGGACCAGCATGCTAGAGGGATGTTTGGGAGTAAAACAGTAGATGGGATATGATGGCAAAGTCTGGAGTCAGAAGCACAGTCAGGAAGGCAATGAAGCATGGCTGTTCCAAACAGCTGGGTGGTACAGTGTCTAGAACACTGGGCTTGATATCAGGAAGACCCGAGTTCAAATCCATTCTCAGAACCTAGATATATGGCCCTGGACAAGCCATTTAATCTCTGTCTGCCTCACTTTTCTATAAAATGGGGATAATAACAGTATCTACTTTGCAGGCTTATTGTGAGGATCAGATAAGATAATATTTACAAAGTGGTTAGCTCAGTTCCTGGTACATATTAGACACTTAATACATGTTTATTCAATTCCTCTTCCTTATTAGAGCTCTTTCTCTTCAGAAAATATAAATTGATGTTACATTTAAAAATACAGACATGAAGGGGCATCTAGCTAGCACAGTGAAAAGAGAGCCAGGCCTAGAGTTGGGAGGACCTGAGTTCAAATTTGACCTCAGATACTTCCTACTGAAACAGAAAGTAAGGGTTAAATTTTTTAAATAACAAAATGTAAAATATTTTTAAAAATTAAATATAAATATAAAAATATAGGCATGAAAGCTATTTCCCTTATCTCACTGCAGATTGAGATTTGTTAGTTACATCAAAACTAGTTTTCAATTCAACAAAGAATTTATTAAATGTCTCTTACAAACAAGGATAACAACAACTTATGTTTATTGATTTAGCTGACCTTTTAAAGTTTGCATTACATGCGTTAACTCATTAGAGCCTCACAACAGCCTTGCTAGGTCGATACTCTGGTTATTAGGTAAACAAAGAAGCCTGGGCTAAAATAAGGTGAGTGACTTACTCACGGTCACACAGCTAGGAAGAATCAGAGACAAGATTTGAATCCAGATTTTCCTCACTCTAGTGATGAGAACACCCTTGTTAATCAGAGTAATCAAGGCTAGGCACAGTTACTCTGTCCTGGGGGAAAATGTTTTCATTTTGCAGCAAGAGGGAACAAAATCCCAGATGATGTTTATAAACAGATAGCTGGCCCAAGTCTTCTTATAATCTTTCATTTTTGGTTCTGGCTTCCCCCCCACCCCTCATTAAGAAGCCCAATTTAATTTCTTGTTCCACCTGCATGGTAAGAATAATTACACACAGACATTAAGCTGGTACTAAAAATCAATGTACAGAGAGATTCCTCCTTGTGCTTTTAGTCATCACGAGGAGGAAGAACCATAAATAGAAAACATTTAAAATACTTCTCTTTCCAGCCAGACAAATGAAACTCAAAGCCCTTCTCTCTAGCCCTGTCATGGTTGTGGAGGTTTGGGGCTTTAGCAATAGCAGAGGATCAGCAATTAAGATAAGGCTATCACACTGACTTCCCAGGAGCAGAGCCATTTTTCCATACTAGGTAAAGGATGCCCCACACTGCTCGTTAGCACAAGGGATGATCACTTCAATAAAGCTCTCTTAACTTTAGACATGGGAGGCTTCTAAATACTGCTCTTGCCTTAATGACACGGAAGAATATTTCTTCATTAGTGAGAGCCTCCATCCTCTACACCCTAGTGAAGAACTCTGGTGGAACATTGCCATCTCCTCTGTCTCTTGGTTCACATTAGCCCAACTGCTATATCACAAACTCATTCTTTATCAAGCTCTCTTCTGAAGCCAAGCTTTTCCCCATCTTTGGGGAAAGGGCTGGGGCCATTTTTGGTTTAATGTATGACTCCCCCCACCCCAGTAGGCTGGTATAATGGTTATGGTATTGGGCTCATCAAATACAGCATCTAACTAGTAGCAAGGTGCCCCTAGACAAGTCATTTAACCTCTATAGATCATTTTTTAAACCTTTTAAAAAACCCCTATTTTTCCCCTTAGAATCAATATAGTGTATTGGTTCCATGGAAGAAGAGCAGTAAGAGCTAGGCAATGGGGGTTAAGTGACTTGCCCAGGGTCACAGAGTAGGAAGTATCTAAGGCCACATTTGAACCCAAGACCTCCTGTTTCTAAGCACAGCTCTCAATCCACTGAGCCACTTAGCTACCTCTATAGATCTTAAGCAATAAATTAGGTATTGTCTCAATATGGGGCAGTGGGAAGTACCACTAGTTCTGGAATAGGAGAACCTGGGTTCAAAATCCACCTCTGACATTTACTATCTTTGTGACCTCAGGCAAGTTATCTTGCCTCTCTTGGCCTCAGTTTCTTAATCTGTAAAATAAGGGCATTAGATGATCTTGAGGGTCCTATCAGCTCCAAAACTATAACCCAATCTTCAATTCTATAGTTTACTAAGTCAATCAGTGTTGGTGGAGGGGCTTCCTGCACTGGGTAATCTCCACTTTAAGATACTCACATCTATTTCCCATATTTAATAGAAACTCCTCTAGGCACTAGAATGAAAAAGAATTTGAAAGTCATAAAAGGGCTAGAGGGCATTTAAAACACCAGTCCTCCCAACCTTTATTTTGAAATCTCCAGTTTAGGTCAGGCCACCTGATTCCAAAAGTACTGCCCCATGCATGAGAGACCAGCCAAGTTGGCACTTGGGAAACTTCTCCAGAAAAAAAAAAAGGAGACGAGTGTTTATGGTAAAGTTTAAAATCTCAAAACACTGAATAATAAATCTTCCATCTGCCTGACGCCAGAGTCAGCCTCACATGCTGGGTCGGCTTACGAATGTATAACTTGATCCACTCATAACCAAATTTAAAATTGTACACTATAAGCATGGCAAAGAGAAGCGGGCTGGCTAATCATCTTCTTAACAGCTTCCCTCCTCACCCCCAAACTCCTACTGCAGGGTAGGAGCTGCAGCACACTTTGTATTTGCAGGATGCTGTGTGTTTTCTAAGGCACTTTCATATCTGTATTTCATTTCATGCTCACGACAGTCCAATAAAGGCAAATGGGGATAATAACAGCACCTTCCTTACAGGGTTGTTGAAAGATTAAATGGGACAGAGGGCGGTTAGGTGGCTCAGTGGATTGAGAGCCAGGACCAGAGAGACAAGTCCTGGGTTTAATTCTGACCCTACATACTTCCTAGCTGTGACTAATATTTAGTATTGATTTTTATATGGAAGGGAAGGGTTTAAAATAAAAAGATTAATTGAGATAACACAGAAAGCTCTGGGAAAATCTTCAAGACTGTATAAATGCTGGCTATTATTATTATTATCCCCTAGTTATATATTATTATGCATGGGTCTAGTCAAATTGACCTTTTCACTTATGATACCCCATCTCTCTTTTCTTTACCTTTATACTTCTCCCTCATACCTTCTTTGCTTCCATCTCCTACCCAGAGTCCCTTCTCGTCCTTCAAAACTTTGAGAAAGTACCACCTTCTATGCAAAGACTTTCCTCATTCCAAGCCCAACTCTACAAAAAAAAAAATTTACCTTATGTTTGTTACATAGTTTTTTTCTTCGGTAATATTTTATTCTTTTACCTAATAAACACATAAGAATGATTTTTGGTATTTTTCTTTTAAAAAACCTTATCTTCTGTCTTAGAATTGATACTGTATATTGGATCCAAGGCAGAAGAAGGGTAAGGGCTAGGCAATGGGGGGTTAAATGACTTGCCCAGGGTCACATAGCTAGGAAGTATCTGGGGTCATATTTGAACCCAGGACCTCCTATTTTCAGGCCTGGCTATCTAGCTTCCCCTTGTGACTTTTTTTTTTTTTAACATTTTGAGTTGCAGATTCTTTCCTTCTACCTATCCTCTCCCTCTTCCCTGAAACAGTAAGCAATTTAATATTGGTCATACATGTGCTATCATAAAATATATATATAGTTATATAGTTATGTGTATGTTGTCTCCTTTGATATAATTTGTTTCTTGAGGGCAGGATCTGTTTATATTTTTGTCTTTGTATCCATAGCACCTAGATTAGTGTCTTAAAAATAGCAAGAATGAATAAATGAATGAATGAATGAATGAATGAATGAATGAATGAAAAGGCATTTATTAAGTGTTTGGAAAACAGTGTGCTAAGTGCCAGGGATATGAATACAATACAGAAACTAGATGTCCTCTGCCCTAAAGGAATTGGTATTACATATAGTTGTTTGCATGTTGTTTCCGCCATTAGACTGAGAGCTCCCTCTGAGTGGGGACTAATTTTTCTCTTTTCTCTGTGTTCCCAGAGCTTAGCACAGTGTCTGAAAATTAGTAAATGCTTGATAAATGTAGTTGCCTGAGTGGCTGATATATAGAGAACTGGTTTTGAGGAAGGGTATCTAGGCTTGGAAAGTCACGGGGTTGATAAGTAGACCCTTTCCAGTAGGAATGGCGATTGATTAGGGTTCCAAAATGGTCATGGGGAATAACACATATGGTGGCAAGGTTGCCGGTAAGATGACCAGGGTATGTAGCGTATATGGTGGATCCCCGATAAACGTTTATTGAGTGATTGATGCTACACTGTGTAGTATAACAGAAAACCAACCTCAGAGTCAAGAGAACTTGTGTTCAAATCCGCCCTCTAACACATACTTACTGGAAGACTCTGACCAAGTTAGTTAACCTTGGGGAAATCTCTTACACTGTAATTATAAGGGTAGACTCTGATCTCTGTCAGTAGATGGAGTTTCCTTTAAAAATGAAATCACAGATTCAAGCTAAAATAAAAGTTTCAAAATTCTGCCTTTCTAACCATTTGGAGAACCTTCTTCCAAAGATGGGAGCAAAGAGGAAGATGGCATTGGGGAGCCATTGTCTGCCCTCTTTGCTGACCTATCTCCTTCCCTGTCAAAACAGAACATCAAATACTCTTTGAAATCTCTCAACATGAGCCAAAGCATCGGAGATGTTTTTTGAATTGCTTCCTGAATTTATAAGGGTTCCTTAATTCTGTGGTGATGTCACCAGGTTGTGCCATTATCTTCATTGCCATGGAAACAAGTTATTTTTTTTCATAAACCCATGAATTTCCTTAGTATGAGAGCAGGAGCAGGGTTCCCAAGAGAATGAGTGAGCTCCCCTTCACTGATGTATAAATAGAAGTCAAAGGGGATGCTAAAAGCCCTGATGAAAGGAATGTGTGCTTCTTGATGTTTCCATGCTGCAAGGTTGAGATCTAGGGTGTGACTTTCCTTCTTCTCATTGGCCCAGGGTTAACTTCATAAATATCTGGATGCAAAGCAAAAAGTTCACTCTGGATCATTTATTCCTGATGCCAATATTGTTCCAACAGCTGACCAATGGAATTTTTTACTTTTCGTGAACATCCGTTTTGATATCATCTTCTATTGTCTCCCCTTCCTAATTCAGGATTCCAAAAAATGGAATTTTTAACTTTTCCTGAATACCCATTTCAAAGTCACCTTCCATTGTCTCCCTTTCCTAATCTAGGACTCTATGAGGGGAGGGAAGAGAATAAACATTTATATAGCACTATTTGTCAAGCATCATGCTAAAGCACTTTGTACAGATATCATTTGATCGAAATATTTGATCTTCACAACAACCCTGCGAGGTAGGTGTTATCATGGTCATCCTCACGATACAGTTGAGGAGACTGAGGCAGAGGTTAAATGACTTGCCCAGAGTCACACACCTATTAAGTGTCTGAGGCTGGATTTGAACTTAGCTCTTCCTGACTCCAGGTCCAGTACTCTGTCCACTGTGCCATCTAGCTGTTTCTCTGGCTGTCCTTGGCTTGGAATATCATAAACCCTTTCCTCCCTCCCCATATATCCTAGTCTTTCTGCGTTAGACAGAGGTATCCTGCCATCCCTTCTTTATATCAGTTTTTCAACAGATCTGCTTTCTCTTTGTGGGAGCACTGTCTCTACAAGATTGCAATCCAGGCACACTTTCTCATTTTTTAGTGGTCTCACCATTGCACGACTCCTTTACAGAGCAGATGTACCCACTAATGAAGACATTTGTATCTCTCCCTTAAAAAAAACACAACAAAAAACTCTTCCCTTTTTTCTTAGAATCAAGACCATTTATTGGTTGCAAGGCAGAAGAGTGATAAGAGCTAGGCAATGGGGGTTAAATTACTTGCCCAGGGTCATACCTCTCAGAAGTGTAAGGTCAAATTTGAACCTAGGACCTCCTGACTCCTGACCTGGCTCTCTTTCCACTGAGCCACCCAGCTGCCCCTTATCTCTTTTTATATTTTATGAATACTAGTGTAGCCTAGGAGCTCTCTATTTGTTCTCCCTCATTTTCACCATATAACTAGCCTTTCTCCTTTCCCAATCATACGAGTCTTTGATAAATCTCATATCACTTCCTGCATGCAAATTGCCCTCGGTAACAGGCTACAGATATAATATCCATCATGTGTCTTTTCATTGTCCTTCGAGTCACCCATGAACTGTGCTTTTCCTGAAATCATGGTTTTCCAGAATTTGTAGCCCAATTGAATCCACAGGAAAATGTCAGTGTCGAAGATGGACTTTTATAGCAAGTGAATAGCTTGAGGCCAAAGGAAACACTGCATGGCTTCTCAAAGGCTATTGAGCACAGTTTCCTCCTTCTCCTTCTTTGATTCGAGGCCTACCTCATTACCTACCTAGAATGACTGTCCAGCCATATGTGCTAGTGGAATAACTCACTGGGCCTCCTTCCCTTCCACGGGCACTTTAAAGGGTTCTTTAAGCAGAGGCAAGGATAATCACCTGGCAGATATATTGTGGACAGGATTTCTGTTTAGGTTTCGGTTGGACCAGTTAGCCTCTGTGATTCCTCTCAGCTCTGGGATTTGGAGATTCTGCAAAGGTGCATCCCACATGTATGTTAGAATGATATAAGATTTTGTGACAGAGGCAACCACAGCAATAGCAACCCACTGAGTATCAACATGGAGCAGGGAATAAAAAAAAGGTGATTGCCAGCATCATGGAAAATGCCATGAACAAAATCCAAAATGACGAAGAACTCTCTGTGATCAGTCCATGGTCATCAACCTCATCATCTGTACAGGAAAAACAAAAGTGAATTCAGAGTAGGTATTATTACCTTATCTTCTTAGTAGTCCATAAATGAAATTTTTTCCAAAGGGTAAATGGGGGGCAGCTACATAGCACAGTCAGGCCTGGAGTTAAGAGGACCTGAGTTCAAATTTACTCTCAGATACTTCCTAACTGCGTGACCCTGGGCAAATCACTTAAACCCAATTCCTACTCTTCTATCTTAGAATTGATACTAGGGCAGAAGGAAAGAGGTCTTTTTTTTTAAATAGCAAATGGGACACATTTAAATATATTATTTTGAAATTTGGGGGAGCTGGAGAGTTGAAATCTTTGTCTAAATTTTATCAAAATAGAAAGCAATTTAAGAATGATGCTCAAACCAAATGTTAATTTTAATGTCACCTTATTTAAAAAATCTAGAAAACTTACAGATAAGCCCTTAATAAAGACTTGTGGACTGACATGCACAAGGATTTTTCTAATTTAAAACCAAAACAAAACACTGTCCTTCCTTCCCTATTGGCAAGAAAGTGAATTGTATTAATCATTCCCCTTCTCTTTGAAATTCTGTTGTATTCTATTCTTCTAACCAAGGCAGCATGGAAATATCAACTAGGGCACTGGATCTAGATTTAAGAAAAACTAGGCTAAAATATCTTAGGAGCTCTGTGACCCAGGGCAAACCATTTAGATTCTTCATATATTAGTTTCCTTCACTGGAGAAGGAAATGGCAAAAACCATTCCAGTACCTTTACCAAGCAAACTCCGTGGATAGTCCTGGTGTGCCATTATGGTCGATGAAGCCGTGAAGAATCGGGCATGACTGAATAACTGAACAATAACGACTTCATTTTCCTCAAATATAAAAATGGGACACTGGATTTGCTGTCCTCTAAAGTCCCTCTTAGATCTTTCTCTCACCCAACATCAATTGTTACTTCTCTGGAAAAATAGAAAAACAACTACTTGTAGGGCTGCCTTTGTGAGGTATTAGCAAGAAGGATCCATCAGGAATTAAAAATTTAGGAAGACTAGAAGGATGAAAGAAAGGAATACCATATACAACCTAATTTTAAATGCTTTTCATGATATAATGCCACGGTCCTTTTTTCTTCTTCCTATATTCCACTGGGTATTTTGTAACCCAAACACTACAACATAAAAATCCTGCAGTACTATTGATCTCTGTCTTCTCTAACTCATATTGCAATCAATCAATCAGCAAAGTGTTTTTTTTAGCACTCACAGAGTACAAAGGACTGCACTCAATTATATATATATATATATATATGTATATATATATATATATATATAATACATGTATCTTTAATGGCTTTATATTGCACTAAGACTTTTGAAATACTACATATATATTATATATAAATATGCTATATATGTACACACATATTTGTATATACATACATGCACATGCACATACTTCACACACAGCATAGTCCCTTCTACCTTGTGAGTGCTCAAAAAACTTTGCTGATTGATTGCAAGATTATATGTGTGGGTGTATATGCATATGGTATCCCAAAAGTCTTCATACAATTTTAAACCATTTAAGCTTATATATGTACGTCCTCCCAAAACAGCAGTCTAGAAGAAGTATGACATTAGGAGGCTTAAAATAATGGGTTTCAGATCTGTGACCTTGGACAAATGCCTTGAGTCTCTCTCAATTTCAGGCTCTTCAGCTGTAGAATGATGGATTCAATTAGGGAGACTTTAAGCTCCTTTAAAATGACAACATTCGGTTATTCCAAAATCTGGTTCAGTGGGGATGTTAGGCACGGACATAAATAAAAAATTAATATTATAAGGTAGCATATCCCTGTGCTATGTGGGTTGGTACAGATAGTCAGTGTCAAAGGAGTTGGGTATGTTGAAGTGGGGAGTCATTTTCTAGTATATTCTGGACCAGAAACCATCCTGAGATCCCTTCTAACCAGAAATGCTACTTTATCAGGGTGAGTTCAAAGAAGGAAGGTCATTGATTAGACTGCACTATCTGACTTGCTATCCTGCTTACTAGTTGTCTGTACCACATAATTTACAGTTTGTAGCATCAGAATATGTATCAATACAAGGGTCTGTGTTTCCATGATTCAGGCACTCCCTCTTTCAAGGAAGATCTCAACTTATCATAAAGAGTTGATGTGACTAAGGGACAGCTAGGGGGCTCAGGGGAAAGAGAATCAGGCTTGGAAATGAGAAGCCCTGGGATCAAATCTGACCTCAGATACTTCCTAGTTATGTCAACTGCACACGTCAGTTAGCCTCAATTGTTTAGCCCTAACCACTCTTCTTCCTTGAAACCAATACCTAATATTGATGTTAAGATGGAAGGTAAGGGTTTAAAAAAAAAGGAGGGGTTGATATGACTTAGCCAAGGTCACATAGTAAGTAGCAGAGGCAGGATTTGAATATGGTCTTCTTGACTTCAAGTCCAGCACTCTATCCAATTACTTCATCATTCAGGCATTATTTTTTATTATATCTGTGTGTGTATGTATAATGTATGCAATGTAAATAATATCTTGTTTGCTGTTGTTTCTTTATAAGCTCATAAAATCATGAATTTGGAATTAGAAAAAGTCTTTTGGTCTAATTCCCTCCTTGTCCTCTACCATTTTACAGTTGGGAAAACTGAGCCTGGGAAAAGCTAAGTGTCTTGCCCAAGGTTATATAGAGAGCAAGTAGAAGAGCTAGGATTTGAGATGAGGTCCTCTGGCTTCTAAATCCAACACTTTCCATTTTTTGCAACACTTCTCTATGCATATATTTTATGTCCCTAGCCAAGGTCCTTTAAATTGACAACATTCCATGATTCCAAAATATGGTTAGGGATATAAAGCATGGGGGCACCTAGGTGGCATGACCTGGAGTCAGGAAGACCTGAGTTCAGATTGCCCTGAGATACTTCCTAGCTATGTAACCCTAGGCAAGTTACTTAACCCTGTTTGCCTCAGTTTCCTTATCTGCAAAATGAGCTGGAGAAGGAAATGACAAAACACTCCCCTACCTTTGCCAAGAAAACTCTGAATGGGGCCACAAAGAATTGGACACGACTGAAAAATGATTGAAAAACAACAACAACAATAACAACAAGGTATGGACATAAATAAACAATACTAGAAGGTAGCATATTATATATATATATATACATATATA
>NC_058133.1:152559169-152582591 GCF_016433145.1 Gracilinanus agilis | reverse complement strand
GGGAGGGGGAGACAGAGAAAAGGAGGAAGAGAGAGAGGGGGAGAGAGAGAAAGAAAGAAGGGAGGGAGGAAGGGAGGGAGGGAGGGAGAGAGACAAACACAGACTGAGACAAACAGGCACAGATGTGAATTACTGGGTAAAGCTGAGTGGCCCCCCTACTGAGCATGTTGCCATGACAACACACACTGGCTATGGACGACTTTGGGGAGGGGGTGCAAAGACAGGGAGAAAAGCCTTGCAGGAAAACAGCGCTGTGACTCTGGCCTCTGTCTTTTTTGGTATTTCTGGAAGCATCATGTTCACAGTAGCATTGTCTCCCTACTGCTGCTCCCAGTCTCTGTCCCCACCTTCTCAGCATGCAGGAGGCATGTCTGAAGGAACTACTCTCTGTCATACTGCTTGCCAAGCCTGCACAAATCTCCCTCACCTCATTTTCTAGGCTGCCGCCCTCCCATCATTCAGGGCCTTCCATCTCCAAGCCTGTCTTTTTTTTTTTTTTCAGAGTCTCACAGGTGGAGGTAACAGAGTGCTGGACTTACTCCCCAAACACTTTGAATTTCTTAGTCAGAGAGAGTAAAGGACATCTCCATGACATGCATTCATTCGATCAATCAATGGAGAAACCGTTATTGAGTGCCTACTGTATTCTAGATACAGCGAATGTAAACACAATAATCAAATAGTTCCTTCCTTCGGGGAGCTTCTATTTTATTAGGGGAGACAACTTACACATTTGTTTTCTCAATAAACTTGGAGATCAAGGGGCAGAATTGATGGAATCCGGGTTGGAGGGAGTATCCCATATAACTGGAATTATAGAGCTGGGTATTGGAGCTGGTATTTCATTGCTATAGAGAATTCCCAGGTAAGGAAATTCCCTCTACCAATTCGATGCACAATTTTACATATATATATATATATATATATATGTAATTTTGAGGGAGGGGGCTCTAGTGGCTGGAGGGACCATATAGAAGATAGTGCCTGAGTTGAATTTTGAAGGAAATGGGATCCTAAGAGACCCAAGTAAAAATGAGTGCATTCTGGATCTAGAAGATAGCCTTTGCAGGCACAGAGGTAGGAAGCAGAATGTCAATCAACAAACATTTTGGTGCTTTTTATGTTCCAGGCACATAAGGTACTAAGCACCAGGGATACCAAGACTCAAGTGGAACAGACCTGGAATATATTTCAGTAGTTAACCTTCTGCATAGAGTGTGGATTTGGTTGATGTATTTAGTTTAAACTAATCATTTTACACTCACTGTGGTGTGGACCTTGGGTTTTTGAAGGCTGTTGGGCAGAGCACAAACTCTGCTAGGACCTACCAAGCTGGAAGGGCTTTGAGCACTGACTGGCCCGGTGACAGGCAACGTCAATCACTGGAGGGCCAGCCTAGCTTCATTTGGAGAATCCCTTTATCAGAAGGACTGGCCACCTGGTAATGGCTTCTTTGGCTATGGTAACTTACTCACCTGTCTTCTAAGGAGAGTCTGGAACACACCTGTGCATGGCGATAGGCAGGTAGTCAAGCCTTTCTGCTTCCTCCTTTTGGGAGGGGATGAATTTAATGTCATCTAAGGCCTCGGATTCCACTCAGCCCCCTTTCCTGTCTCACATCAGTGGCTGGAGGTTTAATTAGCCATACCCTGTTACAACAGCTTGCTCACTTTTAGCAAAGAGGCAATATAATGGCCCTCGGATCCACCATAGACCCTTTATCTGCTGTTTTATGGAGTTTATACCAGTCAAAAAGTACAATTAAAATAGCTCAGAGTGCTCCATTAGGAAAATTTCTAACATTCGAACATAGGCTTGGCTCTCTGTTCTAATTTAAATTTTGTTTCTCTCTAGCTAATCCCCGGCCTCTTTATGTGTGAGGCAAAAATCAGAATGTAGGCAACCTTTATGTAAAAGAGTCTATTACAGTAGCTGGTATTTAATGGGCACGAAGAGAGAAAGTTGGAGAAAGAACAGTCCCCTATCCTTATATTTCCCCCACCCCGGTTAAACATTTGCTGTACCTAGCAGATCCACTGGGATACATCTGGCAAAGTCCAAATTCTGGAAAGCTCTTTAATGATGTTGGAGAGTTTCAAACCTTGTCCTTTTCCAGTGCCTTCCCTAGTGCCTTATTTCTAAAGAGAATCAGGAAAAATCTCGGTGGCCAATTTCCTAAACAAATCTAGAGATTAAGGGACAGAATTGTTGTGACCTAGGTTTGGGGGAGGGGGAGCATCTATACTACTGAAAGTATAGGGAGAGGGATTAAAGCTGTGATTTCATTGGTCTAAAGAATTCCCAGGTAAGGAATCTCCCTCTACTGAGTTAGTTTGGCAGCCTTTCTGCAATGTATAGTCTTTGAGAATGATCTTGAACACCAAAGGTTATGTCCAACTCAATGACATACAACCAGAATGTGTGGAAGGCAAGTCTTGAATTCAGATCTTCCTGGCATCACTCTGCCACTCTTATTAGAATGGTATACACTTGAAATCTTGTCGTATCCTAGTGTGTGGTGCTCTTAGGCTAGGGATGCTATCTTCTCTTCATTCTGTATCCTCAACCCATTTTTAAGGAGTGCATTCCTATGAAAAAAAATGTCACAAACTAGACTGGGTACATTTCTAGAATGCCACATGGCTAGGCCAGCTGGAAAGGCATGGCAGGTCAAATGGGACCTTTTCTTCCCAAGCACAAGATGTACAAAACTGATTGTACTTTTAGAATAATAGGGTTCTTTTTAGCACTTTGTGAGTGCATGATGTGTCAATTATGCTTATCTTTGTTTTTCTCATTCAAAATGAAACCCTCCACTGAAGATAGGTGGAGGAGTATGGCAAGCATTTTTGGGTGGAATCTATAGATACTAGTTTTTCTTGATCATAGAATAGAGGTGGTCTAGGGAAGCTGATTATAAAGCAAATTTATATAAACTGAATCCCATCTTCCCAGCTATTTTCTTCTTTAAATGATAGAGAGGAGGCAGCTGAGTAGCTCAGTGGATTGAGAGCCAGACCTAGAGACGGGAGGTCCTAGGTTTAAATCTGCTCAGATACTTCCCAGCTGCCTGACCCAGGGCAAGTCATGTAACTCCCATTGCCTAGCCCTTACCATTCTTCTGCCTTGGAACCAATATACAGTATTGATGGAAAGCAAAGGTTTAAAAAAGGTTTATAAAATGGAAGGTAAAGGTTTAAAAATAAAATCAAATAAAAATGGTAGGGAAAGTCTCTTCACTTTCCTGAGCCTCAGTTTCCTCATCTATAAAATGGGGATAATAATACCTGCTTCATAGGGTTGATGTAAGGATCAAAATTAGGGAAGTTATGTAAAATACTCTGCAAACCTGAGAGTGCTATATAAACATGAGCAATTATTATTCTAGGATCCAGGGAAACTTTCAGGCCTGAATCAGGTGCCAGAGGGATACTGGTACCTAATGTCTGGCAATCAGGTAGAAGGCCTTCTGGAAGTTGATTGTGGTAGCTAATAAGACAGACTTCTGAGTACAGGCAAAAAGACTGAATGATATTGACAAGATAGCCAGGAAAATGAAAAAGAACCATGGAAACACATTCATATATCATCAGTCCATGAATAAAAAGCTCTGTGCCAAGGAATTTTGTCAAAGAAAGAAGCAAAGGAACTAAAGGAATGGATCAGTGGAATGTTTGATAGAATAGACCCGGAGAGTAAGGTAAAAATTGAGAAATCATGAAGAGCAGTTGAATGCAGAGACATGGAGATTAGAGGAGAATAAGCAGGATGGCAGGACAAAAGAACTGAGCAGATCAGATACTTCCTAGCTGTGTGACCCTGGGCAAGTCACTTAACTCCGCAGAGGCAGAGATGGGACAAAGTCAATATTCATAGTCAAGTAGTCAGATTAAAAAAAGATACAAATTTGTTGTTTTCAGAAGTAGGAGAGTTTTGACAAGTCCCTGTAGAAAGGTGATCATATCTCCTTTGGATTCTTAAAGGAACAATGGTCTGTTGGCTTCCATGACATGGCAGAGGAGGGTGTAAGGTTGCCAGCTTGCTTCTTCTCAGATTGGGAAGGCTTTGTAAATAAGATGGAATCATATTTAATCTAAATTAGTGGTTCCCGAACTTTTTTGGCCTATTGCCCCCTTTCCAGAAAAAAATTACTTAGCCCCTGGAAATTAATTTTTTTTAAAATTTTAATAGCAATTAATAGGAAAGATAAATGCACCTGTGGCCATCACCACTCTCCTGGATCGCTGCAGCGCCCACCAGGGGGCAGTGGCGCCCACTTTGGGAATCACTGATCTAAATGAAGGAAGAGAAAGAATTTGAAGAGCAGGGAGTGAGATGTATGAGCCCATTATAATACAGATATAACTGAACCAGGATCGAATTTATACATCAAATGGATACCACCATATACATACACTTCCCTAGGATAAAACACTTTGGGATAGACAGATACCCTGTCACATTCACTGACACGTTGTAATCTTCCTTCTGTGCTACTTTTCTCACCTTATTTGATGCAGCCTTTCCCCCTTCTCAATACTTTCCTCCCCAACCTGACCCAATAGATCCATCAATCAATAAGAATTTGTTAAGGTATTGACACTGTGTAAGATGATGAAGATCTATGTTCTAGGTACTGTTCTAGATGACAGGCATACAAATACAAAAGTAAGATGTCCTTGACCTCAAGGAATTTTCATTCTACTGGGTGATACTCTACATTCCCAGATAAATAAACGCAGTAGATGTATGCATGAATGAATGCATGTAAATGTGTATTCCCAAAAGTTGGATGAGTATGACCTACAATTTTTGCCAGCTTATGTAGATGCTGGTATTTCTATAAAGTAATCTGGTAGGTGAAAAATCCTAACAACTGGGAGAATCAGAGAAGGCCTTTAAACCTTTACATTCTCTCTTAGAATCAAGATTAAATATTCATTCTAAGTCAGTAGAGTGGTAAAGGCTAGGCATTTGGGGTTAAGTGACTTGCCCAGGTCATACAGCTAGGAAGTATTAAGGTCAGATTTGAACTCAAAGCCTGGTGCTCTATCCACTGTGCTACCTAGTTACAACTAGAAAAGGCCTTTTGAAGGTGTCACGTGTTGCATTCTTGATCTATCTGGGAAGAAAAGGGGAAAGAAAAGGGTAAGAAAGAGATCAGAATCTTCAATGAAAACTCTTGGAAGGGAATTAGAAGCTACAAAAAACAAAGATGAAGAGGCAGAGTAGTATTTCAGGCCCAAGGAACAACGTGAGCAAAAGCACAGAGGTTGGAATGTCATAAGAGGAGAATAACAATTTGTCCATTTTGGCTAGTCTGTAAAGTACAAATGGGGCCCTAATGTATAATCAGTCTAGGAAGAACAGCTGGACTCAGATAATGAAATGTCAAAGAGAGGAGTTTGAATATTATCCTGGAGGCAGTAGGCAAGCACAGAAGCATCTTGAAAAGGGAGGTGATACAATCAGACCTGTGCTTTAGGAATATTGTGTCCGTGGGTGATCAATCATACAGAGAAGAGGCTGGAGACAGGGAGACCAATTGCAATAGTACAGGTGAAAGATAAAAAGAATTTGATTGGATTGTGGTATGAAAAGAGAACAAGGGATAGATATGAGAGATATTGAGAATGTCAATCAACAAGATCAACTGGCTATGGGTTCCTAAATAAGAGTGAACAGTTAAGGATAATAGTTTTGAGGTTGCAAGTTGGGTGACTGAAAAATTTGTCACTCTCAATAGAAGTCATGAAGTAAGAAGGACTAGGTTTAGGGGGGAAAGAATGAGTTGTCCTTTGAACATGTTGAACTTGAGATGCCTATAGAAAAATGAGGTTGAGATGTGCAGTAAGCAGCTGGTGATATAAGACTAAAGTTCAGGAGAGAGGTGAGGGGCCCTAGGTCTGGGAGATCTCTAGGTCTGGAAGATCTCTAGGTCTGGGATATCTATCTATCTATCTATCTATCTATCTATCTATCTATCTATCTATCTATCTATCTATATATCTATCTGTGTCTGTCTAACCATTCATCCATCTATCCATCTAGCTATAAATCTCTCTGTCTCTCTCTCTCTCTGTCTCTCTGCCTCTCTCTGTGTCTCTCTGTGTCTCTCTGTGTCTCTCTGTGTCTCTCTGTGTCTCTCTCTCTCTCTCTCTCTCTCTCCCCTATTTATCTATAGAAGCTATGGTAGTTGCTTAAATCACCAAGAGGTATTTAGGGAGACTGATGAGGTGGTTTTCGACAGAGTCCTAAGGTACACCCACCCCATAAATGTAAAGGCTTTGTTGATGCTGCTGCAAAGGAGACCAATAAGAATTGACAAAACTCAAAAGAGAATAATGATTGAACCATGTCACAAAAATCTAGTGAGAATATGGCATCCAGGAGGAGGTGGTTAATAGTGTCAAATGATTCAGGAAGGTCAAGAAGAATGTGATACTAAGAAAAGGCCATTGGATTTAGCAATAAAGAAATCATTGGTAACCTTTTGAAAGAGTAATTTTAGTTGAGAGTTGGGGAATGAAATCCAGATAACAAGAAGCTGAGAAGTGAGTGGGGAGGTGAGAAAGTAAGGCAAATAGTGTAGATATGGAGTTTGGATGTGAGAGGAGAGGTTTAAGAGGGAATGGTTGGGTCAAGTAAAGGATTTTTGAGGCTGAATATATATGGATATCTTGTTGCTCTTATTATTCATCCTTCATTTTCTTTTTTTAAATATAAAAATATTTTATTTTTTAGAAAAATTTTCCATGGTTACATGATTCATGTTTTTACTTTCCCCTTCAACCCCCCCATAATCCCCATCCATAGCCAACATACATTCTCATCCTTCGTTTTCAAAGAGGACTAGTGATATCACAAGAGTGATATTTTGACTTGTGTATAAATTGGATTTCTTAAGCAGAGTTGCATAAAGTTATCAGCCTCACACTCTATTCCAGAGTCATCAAAATCCAGTGGCAAGATAAAAGTCAAGATGACTAGTGATGGCCCAGGATGCAGTAAATTACTTGGGCATCTTTGATGTTTGACCAACCTCTAAGAGTTCCACAGTGCCTGCTTCAGTAGCCTTTATGGCAGTTGGAACAAATTGTTCTCATCTGCCCATTCTTCTTGGGGTAGACATTTCTCTAACTCATTGAAGGCTTTGAGACCTATTGGTTACCTTCTTCACATGCTTGGGGATATGAATATTTATAAAAGCATCAGAGGGAGAGCTAATAGACAAGGAGAAGTTAAAAATTAGGGAGAAAGCAGGGACCTGACATAGGATGTTATAATCATTCTAGAGAAAGAACAGTCATGGAGTTGGGAAGGGGAAAACAGAAAGAGCACTCTTTCACATGGTTGTACTCCATAAGGGCTCTGGCTACTGCTATACTTTTACCTACTGAATTTCTCAATCCCTTAGTCATGTATTGGCTCAGGGAATTATTACCCAGTCTTTAGTATAGCCCACTGAGCTAGCCCACTCGGGTGTGAACATTAATTCTTTCTCCTTTGACCACAGAGAAGTAATGACAACTAACGAAGGGAATAAAGCACCAAAGATCTTACCTCAGTTTACTGAAAAGTCAGGCTTCTAATCAGGGGTATCTCCTTAGGGTTCTTCCCAATAATCATGAGAATTTCTCTGGAAGTAGATCCTTGTCAGACACTGGGAGAACAGAAAGTGGTGCCTTTTTGCTTACCTTAAAAGCTCTACTAGAAATGGAATCATCACTAAGGAAACGATGACTAGATCTTTTCCAATATAATGTATGCAAGAGCAGCGTGTGTATATACATATGTGCTATATGTGTGAGTATGAATTTATACATGACTCTATAGTTCATTTTTTTATCATCTATGTTAATTAAGGTAATGATAGTACAAATAATCCAAAATAGCATAGAATAAAACTTTTTATTAGATTTTGGAATGCACTATGTGTGTGTGTGTGAGAGTGTGTGTGTGTGTGTTGGTTTTTTTCCTACCCAATTATTTCTTGTTTAAGCTAATAAATCACTTATCTGGTGGACATTTACCCAGTAAACTGAATTGTCCAGAATCTGGCTAAGAATCAGGAAGGAAGGAAATACAACTTTGGCCTCTGAGTAGCCAAAACAGATACCACAAAGTATGTGCTCTATCACTCAGGCTCTTTATTCATAAGAGAACCACTTCCTATCCCAGTTTCTTTTGTTGTTGTTTGGTAGTCTCAGTTCTGTCCGGTTCTTCATGACCCCATTTGGGGTTTTCTTGGCAGATACTGGAGTGGTTTGCTATTTTCTTCTCCAGCTCATTTGACAGATGAGGAAACTGAGGAAAACAAGGGTAAGTGAATTTCCCAGAGTCACATAGCTAGTTAAGTCTGAGGCCAGATTTGAACTCAAGAAGGTGAGTCTTTTTGACTAGCTATTTCCATTTTCTTTTTCAGATCCTATTTACTCTCACATCAGACTAGACTTAAATTTGGTTATCTGGCTTTCTATTCTTTAGCAGATGAGAAAAAGAGAATTAGAAATGGACAGTTGTTCTGGAGACTAGCACACTGATGGCAGCAAGTAGTGATTGATGGCAAGGGAGTAGATTGCAGAGGCAGAGGAACCAGCAGCTATGAAGCAGTCTGGTGCGAGTTAGAATTGGGGCTAAAGGTCCTATACACTTTAAGTAGCCTTTAAGGATATTGCTGTATATATGATCATTGTTCTCCATAATGAGGGCAGTTAGGTGATGCAATAGATAGGATGGTGGGCTTGGGGTCAGGAAGACTCATCTTCCTGAGTTCAAATTTGGCCTCAGAAACTTACTAGCTGGTGATTCCGAGAAAGTCACTTAATCCTGTTTGCTTCAGTTTCCTCATCTGTAAAATGAGCTAGAGAAGAAAATGGCAAACCACTCCTGTATCTCTGCCAAGAAAACCCCAAATAGGGTCAGGAAGAGTCAGATACATCTGAAGATGAACAAGCAAATCCATAATGAGGAACCTGAGTCATCAAGTCAAGGTTGAAATATGTTCTATACAATGTATTTCCTTTACCAAAATCTTATTACAATGTCTCCAAAAGGTGTAGAGACAAGTCTGAGTTCTTGAAGGCTGTTCCAGCAGATTGGAGATTTGGTAGGTAGAAAGGCCTACCAAACTGGAAAGACTTCCAGAAGAGTCTCATTGATCAATTCAGTCTGAAGTCTGAAGACTAACCTTATTAAATTATGAGAAGCCCTTTACCAGGAAGGTGACTACTAGGTGATGCATTTGGGGGGGGGGCCACAGGGACTCATGAAGTCTGTCTTCTAAGGTCAGAGGGATCGTGTACTTGATCAGGGTGGGAAGTATCCACACTGATTAAATCACACATCTTTTGAAGTTTTGAAGTAAAAAATTCTGTTTAATAAGACAAGGGAATGATTAGAAACATTTTCCATCAAATATGAAAAAAAAAAAGCAATGGTACTTAAAGAGATAAGCTTCAATTAACTAGAAAGAACATTCTCTTATGTGGAACAGCTCATTCCCTGAGGCTTGCTAAATGAGGTGTCAGCTAAGTGACAACTCCTTTGTAATTCCTGACCAGTGCTGGGGGGGAAGGGAGTAGGGGATACAGAAGTATGTAGGGAAGCTGGCCTAGAATAAATAATTTGCTGCAGATAATCAAGCTTTGAGTGCTTATATTCAAATGAAAGCCTTGCAATGTATCTAATGGGATCAGGAGAAAAATTGATGTGAAAAAATGTCTTCTTTCAGTAGAAAAATCATATCTCTTTTCTTATAGCTGGTATAAAATAAAACTTGCCAGGCTTAACAAATTCTTGGGATCCAGTGTTGAGTTCTTGGCACAGTCTCTGGCACATAGTAGGCACTTAATAAATATTTAATGACTGATTGACTAACTTGAGAGCCAACAGAAGTTCTGGAAACTACACAGACTGTGGAGTGTCAAGATGTCAGTGACTTTGCCTTTGAATTAATTAGTGATAATAACGACAATAATAACAGATAACAAAGCCTCTGTGATCAACTTATATTTTTTTAAAAAGGGAATAATGATATAACAATTAATACTTATATAGCATTTTATGGTTTGCGAAGCACTTTATAAACATTTTCTCCTTTGATCCTTCTAACTGTGAGGCAGATGCAATGATTATCCCCATTTTACAAGTAAGGAAATTGAGTATGTAAGTGGTTAAGGGATTTGCCCAGGGTCACGCAGCTTCTAAGTGTTTGAGGTAAGATTCAAATTCAGACCTTTTTTATTCCAATTTCACCACTCCATCCATTGAACAATCTAGTAGAAATGGCCTATGAAATGTCTCTGCTGTCTTCTCTATGCCAGTTTTCAGATGTCACCAAATCCCTTGGTTGGTTATCAGATGATTCAGATTAGACTCTGAGAACAGGGGCTCTCTTTTGCCTTTCCTGGTATCCCAGTGCTTAGTATAATGTCTGGCAAATAGTTGGCACTTAAAAATATTTATTCATTGACTGACAAGAAGAGAAATGTTAAGGAAAAGGGAACAGGAGTTATAATGATGACCCCTAAACTAGAGCCCTCTATTCCTTAGTAAGTCACATTTTATAACCTCACACATGTCTTCCTTCCCACTTTGTGCAGTCAGCATCAGAGCAGTCCTACAGATCTTGGTCTCCTGAGTTTAGGTCTTAAAAAATCAATATCCAGGAAGGGCTGTTGTGCTGATTATGGAATGGAGTCATGCTCATTGGAGAGTGAGCTGTGCCTACCTCCTTGGTTGTAGAATTCAGAAAACCTGTGTGACCAAGTGCAAGAACAGTATTTCTTGGCAAGTCTGAGGGACTTTTATAGGACAATCACATTTTTCAGCATTGTTAGTAGGACTCATAAATGTGATGCCCTTGCTCCGAGTAATTCTCATGATCTCATCTGTTTCTCTCTCTTGTTTGCCTTGACTCTTTTTTTTAAAGCTCTTTCAAATTTATATTAAATATAGGTTCTAGGGCAGAAGAGCAGTAAGAGCTAGGCAGTTGGGGTTAAGTGACTTGTCCAAGGTTACACAGCTAGGAAGTACCTGAGTCCTCATTTGAACCTATATCTTTCCAATTCAAGACCTGGTACTTTATCCACTGTGCTACCTAGATGCCTCAATTCTATTTGTTTATAAAAATCCCTCTCATCATCATCCCTAACAACACTTAACAACATGCCTAGATGCATGCTCTTCTATATATCACAAGTAAAGCAAATACAGTCCTAACTTTCCTCTTCCCATTTAGGAAGACTTGGAGAGTTTTTCATTCAGAACACTGGGAAAGCAGATTTCGAGCCAGACTAAAACGAAGTACCCCACATCTCTCTGTCCTTTTCCCATTATTGTATCATAAAATGTTAGAGCTGGAAGGAACCTTAGTGTTCATTCTAGGCCAATTGTTTTCATTACTAGATAAAGTAACAGAAGCCAAGAGAAAGAAGATGATCTGCTCCAAATCAGCTATACAGATAATAATTGGGTTGGTCCTAAGATCCAAAGGTCATAGCCTAGAGTTGAAAGGTACCTCCAAAGATATCTGACTCCTTTTCCAACTCCTTTATTTAAAAGATGAGGGAAATGAAGTCCAGAAGGTTTAGTGACTTGCCCACAGTCACCTAGGCAGCAAATGTCAGAGGCAGGATTTGAACCCAAGTACTTTTTTTTTTTTACATTTATTAATATTCATTTTTAACATGGTTACATGATTCATGCTCCTCCTTTCCCCTTCAACCCCCCCCCCCCGCACCCCCCCTACCTGAACCCAAGTACTTTTGATTCTAGTGGCAGTCCTCTTTCCATTATGCTCTACCAATGACTTTTTTCCCCCTGGCAAACAATTAAGTTACTTGCTGAGGGTCACACAACTAGTAAAGTGTTGGAGGCTGGATTTGAACTCACAAAGATGAGTTTTCCTGATTCTAAACCCAGTGCCCTATCTACAGCACCACCTAGCTGCCATCTACCATTGACCTCTTTTATTTGACCATGCTTCCATCTTGCCTACAAAATAGTTCTAACTAGAGACATGACTTCTTCTGTCATACTAGTCAAATTAGGCAATGGAAGAGAGCTAGCTTTCCACAGATAAATGGTAAATCATTGGGCACCTAGGGCCATGACAGCAGCTCAGGATAATAATAGGTACTAGAAATTGGGAAACATCAAGAAATATTTTATTTCAGGCTTTGGATGGTCGATCATTGAAATAAGATAAGTTGTTGCTATAACAGCAGGAAGTGAAATTTCGAAAACTGTTAGAAAAACATTTCACTCAAGATATGTGTGTGTGAATAGGTAAGAAGTGCAATGAAGGAATGAAAAGTAGGAATCACAAGTGGGAAA
This sequence comes from Gracilinanus agilis, assembly GCF_016433145.1. Taxonomy (NCBI): domain Eukaryota; kingdom Metazoa; phylum Chordata; class Mammalia; order Didelphimorphia; family Didelphidae; genus Gracilinanus; species Gracilinanus agilis. The sequence continues at coordinate 152,570,252 of NC_058133.1, read as the reverse complement.
CATTAGAACTCCCATTCTACAGATGAGGAAAATGAAACAGGTTCCCAGGATGATGGGAAGGGGAGATGATAGAATTCCCAGTCAACTAGGTTTTCTAATTCTCTTTCTAGGGCTTTTGTCAAGCATGAGATGAAAAGCACAACCTTCAAGTCCTGTGCGATCTACTTTGAACTTGGTTTCAAGTTAATTTCTGTGATGGGGACAAAGAACTGTTCTTCTTTGTCCTGACTTTGAGCACCTATTCCAGTGTTTGACGCAATTGACTGCCTATAAAGTATAGTACAAGACAAAATGGCACAGTTCAACTTCCTTATCATTATATCATCTGTCCAGAATTTCATAGATATGGCCGTTCTCTCTGAAACTACAGGAAGAAATAGAGGTAAAGTGTTGTTGTATTCTATTTTCTCTTCTGAGGGTCATGCTTCAAAAATATCTTTAATTTTGTTTTCATAGCTTGTTAACCTTTTCCTTCCCAAAACCGTGATTGTGTTTGTTTTGGCTCCTTAGACTTATTGAGGACAGGTCTGAGTTTGATGAACGAAAGCATTTTTTCCTTAATCTCATTACAAGGGCTAGTCAGTCTTTAATTCTTTCCAGGGCTCCCTTGCTGTGAAATAATTTCCTCTTGGAAGAAGTTGCTCTTTGTGGAGCTGATATGTTTGGTTTTTCAGGGAAGCGAAAAAAGAAAGTAAAGGAGAGAAAGAGCAGGTCAAAAACAAGTGATAACATGGCAGATTGGGAAAGTCCAACATTAAATAGTTTCAGTCTGAATCTTTTTTTCAAACCTGTAATCAGCTATTTCCTCATTTTAGCTTGAAATTCTACTATACCATGACAAATAATTGTGCTTGGTTATCTGATTGCTGTTGTCCTTTTGGGTGGAGTTGAACTTCTCATTTTCCACATGAATTTAAAGAGGATAGCCTGCTACAGTGGAATAAACATTGGTCTTGGAGTCATAAGGTTTAGGTTCTAGTGTTAGTTTTAGCACTTACTGGTTGTATGATCTTAGGCTAGTCAAAGTCATTTATACTCTGACAATTGTGTAATCCATAAAATGGGTATAATACTGATACTTCTTCATAAAGTTGTTGCTTTTGTGAAGATGAAAAGAGAATGGATAGAAAGTGTTTTGTAGAAATGTACCTTGGCCTCACGTGAACTTCATTCAATCCTGAGTGTCCTGATTCTAAAGAGGAAGGGGCATCAGTTTCTCTCTTACTCTGTATATACAAGTAAAATTCTAGGAAAACCTCCAAAACAAAGGTTAGATATTGCTTCAATCTAGTTTCTCCTCAACTGTAAGTAACAAAGCCCTTACTTGAAAGAGTTCTCAACATATACTTTGGATATCAAATATAAGAGAGCTATTTGTTTCTTCAACTGTTGAAACTTCAAAATGCAAAAGCAATCACAGCACAAATACAGGAAATAGAAAACATCTCAAATAGCCCATTATACCCATTAGACTTCTCTCACAAAGTAAAGACAACTTTACAGAGCTGCTGAATAGAGATTTCAAATTTACGTCCAACTTGCTCTCTCCAAGCAACTGACAAGGTTCAAATCCTCTAACTATCTAAGTCTTTGGCTATAGAATGATGCTGAAGCTTACTTAGCACAGTACCTGGCACATATAACCATTTACTAAATGTTCATTTGATTTGAATGGCGATCATCTTCTCTACTGAGCACTATGCCTAAACTTGGAACCCAAGAAATCTTGATTTCTGGTGTATCCATTGAGGTTGGAAACATTTTTTTCTTCAGATCTCTACTTGGCTGACCTGTGGTCAGAAAGAAAACAGAAACATGGAAGGAGACAACCTGTGTCTGGGCGCAAAGAGAAGGTATTGTTTCAGACCCATCGAGGAAACACATACTTCCATTGTCGGGTGTGCTGAAAGCTATTGTTGCATTGGATGGAGAGGAGGGAAGCAAAACCTCTACCCACCACTCTTCCACCTTACAGGAAGTTCAAGAGAAAGAATGTGATGCACAAAGGGAGAGGATTTGAAAGAGAAAAGGATAGAACCATTTCCATAACTCTTATTTTGACCCAACAAAAATCTGATTTTCTGTTACCAATCATCTTCAATGCTGTCTTAGTCACTGGGGACCAATAAAGAGCTCCTGAAACATCCCAGCAAGGAGCCAGAATAAATGTTCAGCTCTACAGGGGGTGATCCCCCCCCCATGAATATGTAATTTTCTACATAAATAATTGATTTTCTTTGTTAAACCTCTTACATGTTTTATCTGTTTTTATTTGACTTTTCTAACTACATGATATCTCTATATATTTGTTCTCTGTGATCTTAGTTTTGTGTTCTTATTTCAGCTCCAATTCTTTACAGGATTTAAAATTTTATATACACGTTGTATACCCTAGGAGAGTGTAAGGTCATTGAGGGCAGGAATTATTTTGCTTTTGTCCATATCCTCAGTGCTTTGAGTATAATGGGTACTTAATAATGCTTGAAAAGTTGAATTGATTCACCTCAGTTTTGAAAAAACTTATATACAATTGTTGGTGAGTACATTTCTTTTCTCTTCTGAAGATGCTGCATCTGTGATGAAAAGGAAAATAGAGAACAGAAGAGTCTGGGTACTGTGGCAGCCAAACAAAGCCAGAGGCCAAATATTTTTTCCCTGAAATATCCAGGATATTAAGAAAATTGAAGGTCGTTGTTGTTGTTTCTGTTGTTGCTTTTGATTTAATTATCTGGTTAATTTCCTCAGTTTTCCATTTCACTTTATATGTTAAGATGTAAATTGAAGTGATTCCTTTCTTTTATCTTGCTGGGCAACTCCTGTGGGGAAGAGTACATAAGAAGTATAAGATTTGGTCCCTGCCTTGGAGCAACTTATAATTTATTTTCTGGAACGAGATAAATATGCATGAAACAAGAAAGCATAGTCAGATTCATGATAACATCACATTTTCTTGCCTATTACGTCCCAGAGTCCCTTTTCCTTGATATTTTAGCTTTAAAATGAGAGAGAGGGCAAGGAAAGAGGTGATCATCTTGGTCCTGGTCCACTTACGTCATTGGCAGCCATCATTAATCTTTGAGATTTTTATCCTCGTTTAATAAAGAACTCTGACTCACCCAGAGTTAGATATCAGTAGCAACAAAGTTAATTGGAATTGAGAGCTAGCATTTCTTCTTACCTACCTTTCTATCTTCTCTTTTTTTTCTTTTCTTTTAAAATTTTAAATCTTTACCTCCTGTCTTAGAATTGATACTGAGTATCAGTTCCAAGGCAGAGGAGCCTTAAGGGCTAGGCAATTGGAATTAAGTGACTTGCCCAGGGTCACACCTCTAGGAAGTGTCTGAGGTCAAATTTGAATCCAGGACCTTCCTTCTCCTGGCCAGCACTCTATCCACTGAGCCAAGTAGCTACCCTTACCTGTAACAAATTGTTACCACTTAAATTCAAGACAGCTTTAAGCAAGAATTCTGTATTTATAGAAAGAAAGCAAGTGCTTAGAAGGCATAATTTAAATTTAAGAATTTAAGATTTCCTGTCCTTTCAAGTTTTAGATTTTGAGTTTAAAAAATACCTCCAGGTAAAGAAGGACTAATGGACTGCTCCAGTCACAGTTCACTTGGAGCTGGTTAAAGATATACTTGCCTACTGTTATTTATATGCTCTTGGCCCAAAAGGGATTGGGGGAAGAGAAAATGGGAACTTCTCTTTGAGACCCCATTTGGGGTTTTCTTGGTAAAGATACTGGAGTGGTTTACTATTTTCTTCTCCAGTTCATTGGGCAAATGAGAAAAACAGGTTTAAGTTATTCAGAGTCACACAGCTAATAAGTTTCTCAGGCCAGATTTGAACTAAGGAAGATAAGTCTTTCTGACTAAGCCCAACACTCTACCCACTGCACCACCAAACTATCTCAGAATGGAGACTAGACAACTGCTTAATATATCATGAATGAGTACCACCAAGCTCTTCCTCTCTTACTGGCCTGGGGTAAGTAACTGGCTACTTTCTTAATAACCCCAAATTTCCACATTCTAGTCTCTGTGACAGTGTGGCCACTATCTCAAAACTAAAAAAAATTTTTTTACATTGAGAAAAAAGGGGGAGGGACGTGTTTTTGTATGTGTTTTTATTGGTGTGTAAAAATGATAGGGGGAAGAGAATCCTCTTTCATTTCTTTTCATAATGTGTGTTGTATGTTGGGTAAAAATGGAAAGGAGAGATTATGAAAGTCATTACAGTAATCAGAACTGACATTTATATTAAAGTTTAAAACTGTACTAAAACTTTTGGGATACCCTGAATAGCAAGTTTTTAAATTTTTTTAAACTTACCTTCTGTTTTAGAATCAATGTTAAGTATTGGTTGCAAGACAGAAGAGTGGCAAGGGCTAGGTAATTGGGGATAAGTGATTCGCTCAGGGACACACGTCTTGGAAGTGTGTGAGGCCCGTTTTGAACCCAGGACCTCTTGACTCCAGGTCTGGTGTTTTATCTTGGTGCTCTAGCTGCCCCTTTGAATTGTGTTTTAAGGCCCGAAAAGCACTTTATTTATATTGTATTATTTGATCTTCACAAGAGTGCTACCGGTGTAATGAACTTCATTTCCCAAGTGAGGAAACAAACTCGGAGAAGGTAGCTTCTTTAACTAGAATGTAAGCTCATTGTGGGCAGAAAGTGTTTCTTTTTGCCTTTGTATCTGTAGCTACTAGCACACTTTCTGATGCATAATAGGTATTTAATAAGTGTTTGTTGATCGATTTATTAAAGGTCTAGATGAAGGACTTATACAGTCACTTAGCTAAGAAGCATTAGAGATGAGATTCAAGTCTTATGCCATCTCTTAGCAGTACAAATGGTATCATGTATATTAAAGAAATCAGTGGCAGGTTATAGATAATCAAAGGAGGTTTCTCAAAGGGATAAATTTCAAAGAAAATGATGAGTATGAATTGGTGGAAAAGAAGTGACTTGGTCTCCTGCCCGAAGTACCATAGGACTGTTCTGGGCTAGTCCTGACACAGGCCAACCCCTCTTAATTTAAGTTTGATGTTGGAACAACAGGAGACACTTGGAGGTCACTCAACAGTAACAAAAGGAGGTTTACTTATGCATAACAGGTGAAGGACAGTCAACAAAGTTAGGCACTGAGAGTCCCTTGAGTTGATTCAGCTGAACGAAGGAGCCTCCTGTTCCAAACCCCAAGCCAAGCATCTGAAAGTCCCTCTAGTTCCTTTGGCTGCTTTGTTCTCAGGTGATAATGAAGGGACATCAGCAGATTGAATCTTTAGTTTCCCCAGTCAACCACATCTTGAAAAAAGCTCGATACCTTTTAAGAAAAAAAAATAGCCTGACCTGAATGGTGAAATGGTGGGGTTGGGGAGGGAAAGAGGCTATTATTCCTTCCCCAGGACAAAAGACATGGAGACTATCTATCTATCTATCTATCTATCTATCTATCTATCTATCTATCTATCTATCTATCTATCTATCTATCTATCTATCTATCTATCCACCTACCTATCCATCCATCTATCCATTCATCCATCCATCATCTATATCTATTCACCTATCTGTCAATCTATCTATCCACATAAATGCATATATGTCATATATATACACACATGGTAATATGTATGTGTATGTATACAGAGAAAGACAGAATAGTCAGCTAGAACCAATGAAAAAAATCTGTATGTTCTAAAATATTTATTGTAGCTCTTTTGTGGTGTCAAAGAACTAGAAAATGAGGGGATACATATCAATTGAGGAGAGGCTAAAAAAACTGTGGCATATGCTTGTGATGGAATATTACTGTTCCATAAGATATAATAAGCAGGTTAATTTTTAAAAATGGAAAAGCCTACATGAAATTATGAAGCATGAAATGAGCAGAACCAAGACGTCAACTAGGTTTTTGGGAACCCCAAGTTCTGTGTTTTTCCAGGTTGACAAGGAAAACATATGTATAGCAACAGAAATATTGTTTTAAGAATAACTTGTATATGTCTACCTAAAGAGAAAGGCCTGATAAACAGAAATAAGCAAGACATAGTTTTATATATGCGTATATCTTTTTGTCAAATGATGCCTTCTCTAGAACAGTGATGGCAGAGGAGAAGGGAGATATCTGGGAATTTTAATGTAATAAACAAATAAAAATTTTTAATATTAAAAAAGAATAGTGGCATAGTGTATGCACATACATATGTCCTATATACAAATACACACACACACACACACACACACACACACACACGTACAACCTCCTGATCTTTTGTCCTGTGGAAGTATCCCTCCCCAACTCTTACCCTCTTCCCTAAAGATTAGTATCTCTTTCTCTATTTTTTGTGTATGTATAAATATGCATATATATATATATACACAGAGAGAGAGACATATGTACACATATTCATATAAAAGAGTGAGACAGTAGGTTGGGACATTAGATAATTTTCCATTTCAGTAAATCCATATGTAAAGAAATATGGTGGTGACTATTATAATGGAAAAAAGAGATGAATCTGAGATATATTGTTATGGAAAATTGAGTAATAGGCTAGATATGGGGATCAAAGGAGAAGAGAGTTAAAGATGATTTCAAGACTTTGCATCTGGTACCAGGTGGTGGTAGAAGCTGTGAAGTTGGATGAGCTCCTCAGGGGAGTGAGCAAAGACAAATAAATAAAGGAGAAGATCCAAGGCTGAGCCTTAGGGAAATCACCCAGTTAAGGGGTAGAATGAGGAAGAGAAACAGAGAAGAAAATAGCAAGAGGGTGATCAGATAGGACCAAGCAGGCACCGTGTTATGAGAGAGAGAGAGAGAGAGAGAGAGAGAGAGAGAGAGAGAGAGAGAGAGAGAGAGAGAGAATATGTAGAAAATCCCCAGGAATCTATTTCTCATGACATTCCATTGTATTATTCATTGGAGAGATCCTCTAGATTCTATTTCTCAGAAACCCATGCTGGCTGCAGAACAGTGCCTGACTGGGAATGACTTCTGAAAAGCAGAGTTATTGGAGTAACAGTATGGAAAGACACAACAAAGCAAATTGTGGACTCTCATTAGGGTGGGGAGACAGAAGGCATGGAATAGAAGAGCATGGCACCCTTGAACCCAGGATTTCTAGGAAGCTGAGTAAAGAGGCTTTAGGACAATCTCAACCCGGATGAGAGGTTTCTGAAGAACCCTATGATTTAGATGGTACACAGCCTTAAGCTTTTACTTCTGTGAGATGAGTTTTTTGTGAAATGCTTACTTTTCTACTTAAAATCAATACTGTTTATTGGTCCCAAGGCAGAAAAATGGTAAGGGATAGGCAATGGGAGTTAAGTAACTTGCCCAGGGTTATATAGCTAGAAGTATCTGGGGCTAGATTTGAACCCAGGACCTCCCATCTCTAGGCATCACTCAATCCACTGAACCACCTAGTTGCCTCCATGTGCTCTGATTTCTGAAGTGACTCTGTCTGCTTCCTGCCACAATGAAGGGACTAATAGCTATTAAGAGAAGATAAAAATATTAATCTGTTTAAGCCTATGGGGGCTGGGGAGGTACCCATTATAGACAGGGGCAGAGGAGATAAGAAACAGAGTGGTCAGATAGGACCAGGGAAGTACTATGATATAATGTAATTCTCTTTACTTTGATTTTCTCGTGTTATTCACTTTGATTTTATGCTTTGCTTAAATGTTTTGTTGTGGATTATTGTTATTGTTAGCATGATCTATAAGGTCAACAAGCCTTTTTAAAATGCCCTCTATGTACCAGGTACTGTGCTAAGTGCTGGACTTACAAAGAAAGATAAAAAATCTTTGACCTCAAGGAACCAATTTTTTTTAAAACCCTTATATTCTGTCTTAGAATCAATACCAAGATTCTAAGGGAGAAGAGTGTTAAAGATTAGGCAATTGGGATAAAATGTCTTGCCCAGGGTCAAAGAGCTAGGAAGTGTCAGAGGTCAGATTTAAACCCAGGCCCTCCCATCTCCAGCCTGGCTCCCTATCCACTAGGCTACCTCGCTATCCCTAGGAATTCACATTTTAATGAAGGAGACAATAGGCAAATAACTCTCTTTACAAATAAGATGTGTATATATATCTTGGGAATTACTCCAGAGGAAAGGCATTATCATTTAGAGGGACTAAGAAAGACTTTTTGGCAAAAAGGTAGGATTTCGGTTGACATTTGAAGGAAGCTAAGGAAGCCTAGAGGAAATAATTTTATGTCTGGCAGACAGCTAGTGACAACACAAATGTAAATAAGGGCACCTGGAACTAGTGGAGTCTTGGGACATGCTTGGCATCAATTGATTACCCCAAATATCCCATATTGTAAAAAAAAAGTAGCAAAATATTTATAGCCATATTTCTCCTAGTTTTTAGGGACCCTGATGGGACCTTTTAGGTTTCTGCAGTTTCTGCTTCAGTAATTTCATTAATTTCCAGATTGTTCTTTTAATTGTAAAGTATGATCCTGGTGAATGTCTGTTACTGATACACAACACCCATTCCAGTGATAAGGACAGAAACTTCATTAGTTAGATAGCCATAGGCAACGCAACATTCACAATAAACAAACAAATGTATTAATCATTTGTCATATTCTCCAGGCTTTAGGATGTAAAAAGTTTTGGGAAAACAAAGACCTAATAATCTGAATAGACTCATACTTAAAATGACTGCTTTAGGGATTTGGGAGGAATTTGATGTCACTCTGTCAAACAAGATTTCTGGGAAAACTAGGAACAACTGGAGTCATTTTTGTTTGTACAAGACAGAGAGCACTGAATGTTCTGGATACAACTTGCCTCTATCTGTGTGGCATCAAACAAATGCCACAATAAGATCTCTGGCTGGCCCAGACTGCTAGGTGGTAGGGTAAATAGAACACTGGACTTGAAGTCGGGAAGACCTGAGTTTGAATCCTGTCTGAGAAACTTACTAGCTATGTGACTCTGGACACATCACTTATCCATTTGCCTCAGTTTTCTCATCTGCAAAATAAGGATGATAATAGCATCTCTCAAAGTTGTTGTGAGGATCAAATGATGAAATAATATTTGAAAAGTATTTTGAAAATCTTAAAGTAACACATACATGCTAGTTATTATGGTTACCGAAGACAAAGACATTTGACATAAGACTAAGACATATCCGGGTTACTACAAGCAAATTTCTCATTATTACTATCAGTTGTGTTTCAGAGTTTTGAATTTCACATTCCATATAAATAATCTAGTGAAAGCCAGTTATCAGTGGTGATATGCTACAGGTGTGTTAGAAGAAGAAATGGATTTCAAGGCAGACCACCTAGGTTCTAATCATAGCTTTATCACATACTACCTGAGTAATTATTAAACTCTTTTAATTATTAATTTGTTAAAATTCTTTAGAACTCAAGAGTGCTCATCTCTAAAATGAAGCTATTGGATTAGATGATCTCTAAATCCCTTCCAACTCTAAATCGATAATCTTGTACATTTTGCTGTTCCAATGCTGCAATTTTGGATTTTTTAATCCAATTTTGTGTCAGTTTTTTTTCCCACCAAAGAAAAGGATCTTCAGACTACAAATTATAAGACAAAAATAACTAAGAGGAAATTAAAAAAATGAGTGAGGGAATAGTAAAACAGAACCTAGCTGCTCAATGAATTTGTCCTAGTACACAAATGATAGCTTAGTATGCTATAAAGGATCCATGTAGGGACAGCTAGTTGGCTCAGTGAATAGAGAGCCAACCCTGGAGATGGGAGGTGAGATGGGCTCAAATCTAGCCCCAGACAGTTCCTAGTTGTGTGATTCTGGGCAAGTCATTTAACCCCTATTGCCTAGTCCTTTCCATTCTTCTACCTTGAAACCAATACTTAGATTACAGCCGAAAACCAGAAGATCATAGCCAAAAACCAATCCCTAAAGGCTAGAATTGAGCAATTAGAAGCTAATGATCTCTCAAGACAACAAGAACAAATAAAACAAAGTCAAAAGACTGAAAAAATATAAGGAAACATGAAATATCTCAATGAGAGAGTGACAGACCAAGAAAACTGGTCTAGAAGAGACAATTTGAGAATAATTGGTCTTCCAGAAAAACCAGAAATTAATAGAAACCTGGACTCCATACTAACAGAAATAATTCAACAAAATTGCCCTGAAGTCCTACAACAAGAGGGCAATATAGACATTGAAAGGATCCATAGAACACCTGCGACATTCGATCCAGATAAGAAAAAGCCCAGAAATATAATTGCCAAGTTCAAGAGTTTCCAAGCAAAAGAAAAAAATCTTACAAGAAGCCAGAAAGAAACAATTCAAATATCAAGGAACACCAATCAGGATCACACAGGATCTGGCAGCCTCCACGCTAAAAGACCGCAAGGCTTGGAATACAATATTCAGAAAGGCAAGAGAGCTGGGCCTGCAACCACGGATCAACTACCCATCAAAATTGACTATATATTTCCAGGGGAAAGTATGGGCATTCAACAAAATTGAAGAATTCCAGGTATTTGCACAGAAAAGACCAGGGCTAAATGGAAAGTTTGATATCCAACCACAAAAATCGAGAGAAACATGAAAAGGTAAATAAGACACAGAGGGGAAAGAAAGAAAACTTATAATTTTTAAATTTGCCTTTTTAAGGGCCTCAGTGAGATCTAATTATCTGTATTCCTATGTAGAGAAATGTTATGTATAATTCTCTATAGTCAACTCTAGTCACTATTATAATATTCACTATTATAGTAATCAGAAGAATAATTCACAGGGTGAGGGTGGAACACTAAATAATCTAAGTTGACATGGGGGATGGGAAAGAGGGGGTGAATAGCAGGGGACACCAAGAGAAACTTGAGTGAATAAGAAAAATAGGATATTCTATTACACACAAAGAGGGCATGGGAGGGAGAGGGGACAAATACTATTATAAGAAGGAGAGGAAGAGAGCATTAAGAGGTAATAATCAAACCTTACTCTCAGTGTAATCAACCCAGAGAGGGAAGAGTAGCTATACTATCCATTGGGACATAAAACTCTTATCTAACCCTTCTGAGAAAGTTAGAAGGGATAAACCAAGGGGAGCAGGGGAG
>NC_058133.1:152509970-152554190 GCF_016433145.1 Gracilinanus agilis | reverse complement strand
GGGGGGCGAAGGGGAAAGTCGGAGCATGAATCATGTAACCATGTTAAAAATGAATATTAATAAATGTTTAAAAAAAAGGAAGTGGTCATCAGCACAAGCCAACATGGTTCATTGCGTCCTCCCAAATGATCAAAGGACATAAACTGATTATTTTTGAAGGAGAAATATAGATTGTTAATAGTGACATGAAAAGATATCTGAATTCCCTAGCAATGAGAACTGTGGAAATTGATAAAGACTTAAGATGCCATATTGCACCTATCAGAATTACAAAAAAAGACAAAACCCAGAAAAATATCAGTTTGGTTTGGTGTGGGGAAAGACCCTCTAATACATTTATTGGTGGGAACTCAGACTGTTGTAAATGTTTTAGAAAGTAATATGGCCATATATAAAAGGAGTCATAAAACTGATTATACTGGCAAATCCTTCACTAGGATTTTTATCCTAATAATATTATGAAAAGGAAAAAGGGATCTGTCTCTACAAAAATATTCATAGCTCTTTTATTTATAATGAGAAAAAATGGAAACAACCTTTATGTTCAATAACTGAGAAATGGCTAAAGAAATTAGAGTATATTAATGTAAATAGAACATTATGATACTATAAAAGTGATAAATGTGAAGCATAAAAAGAAATATGCATATATATCTGTGTATGTATGTATGAAGTGATACAAAGTGAGATCAGAAGAACCAGCTCTCCACTGACTATAATTCAGATGGATCTGAGATCTACTCAATATGGTTCTCTCCTCCACTGACATACAATGTTATATTTACTTGTCCAATGAGTGACTCCCACTCATGTCCACCTGTAATTTCACCATAGGTGGAGTTAGAATCACTCATAGGATGAGTAAATATAACTAAATGTTGGGCTCACCGAACATCTTGAGAGCCTTCTTTATTTTCTTTAGACATTATGAAACTATCAAAGGAGCATACACAAAGGACTATGTATTTTCATTTTCTGTTATCCCATAACCAACTCATCTTTTTTTCACTATGAGTTTCTTTGATGGGATCTACCTCCCTTCAAGCCACATGACAACACATCACAAGTTAAATACATATGGAACAGCCTCTACACATTAAATGCATATGGACCCTTCCTACATTCTACATTAACATATACATAGGAGACATCTTGTTGGAGGAAATCTTTGGGGAAATATTTTGCTCTTCTGAATCAAATGCTCTTTTTAATTGTTAACAAATAAAAAAACATAGCAATATCTAATATTCTCTATCTCTCATTGGGTGCTACTATAAATGTGGTTGATTGTAGAACATTATTTGGGAAAACCTTCACTATTCTTTTCTATTCTTTTTTATTCATCAAGGTTTCCCTCAACACATGTATAGATTATTCTCATAAAAATGTATTTTTATGAGAAAGTAGACAAATGTCTAGTCAGTAGTTATAGATTATTTTCTTAGTCATCTTTTTGGGGCTAATCACAAAAGGCTGGAAATTTTTCCTATCCTTTTGGTGCTTGCTCTAACTTCAGCTGTCTTGAGAATTTATGCCTCAATGTCTTAAAAATTATGTCACTCCCAAAACATACCTCCTCTTGTGTATACATGGTCCAGGCAAGTTGCTTTTTATTTTTCTTTCTTTCAGATTCTTTGCTCTTCCTCTATTGCATATCAGGGAGAGCAATGCTCGAGGCCAAATGTGGTTAAGTCCTCTGTTCTTGACAATGAAAAGAAAATTACAAAAAGTTTTTGAAGATCTTTTCCATCTTTAGTCAGTTTGTCACTCCTTTTCCAATTTCATCCTTTAATGTTCTTGGGAATGACTGTTTATATGGATCTTTTTAATGGGAGGGTCTTAACTCTTTTTGAGTCATGCATCCCTTTAGCAGTCTAGTAAAACCTATAGACTCCTCAGAATGGTAATTTTAAATGCAGAAAATAAAATATATAGAATTATGAAGGAAACCAATTTTGAAAATCATTATTAAGCTATTAAACTCAAAAATTCTAGGTTAAGAAACCCTACTAAACCCCCACCTCTACTGCTTATTTCTGTTTTGTCAGATAATACTTTTTTTTCTTCTTCTCTTTTGACTGGGTCTCTATTTCATCCAGCCTGAAAATACGGTGTCCACTCAAGGGTTCAATTCTATTACTGATGAACATGGGAGCTTTAAACTGTTCTGTTTTTCTGGCCTGGATTGGCTTCGCCATCCTTAAGCAGTTTGTAGCATCCCACTCTTAGGGGCCCCCTGTACTGGTGCCAAAGTCCAGGCAAAAGATATGTTTTACTTCTATTGCAGCTCAAAACTCTTCCATTCAGATGATCTACCAGTCTCAGCCTTCTAAGTTTCAGAGATTAGAGATAGACCGCCATGCCTAGCCACCATGCTTCACTATAAGATTTTTTTTGAACCCTTACTCTTTGTTTTAGAATCAGCATTACATGTTAGTTCCAAGACAGAAAAGTGGTAATGTCCATAAGATCTCGCAAACTAGATTATATTCTAAACTTGAGTTGCCTTTGGCAGCCTTAGCATTCTCCTTGGCAGATACCAAGTGTATGTTTGGGTTTTTTTTTTTTAAAGTAAGACAATTTTTAAGCTCTTTTGGTCTTTTCATTGAAACAACTAATTTAAAAAGATTAAATTTCTTTTGCAATGACTTTAATTAAGGTGTTGTCCTTTCCTTCATCCACAGACTATAACTGTGTGTTTTTTTTAATAGAAAGAAAGCAGAATTTCAGAATAACTTAGAAGGGGTCACCAGACAAAAGCTTTTTTCTTTTTTTTTCTTTTTTGTTAATTCATTTGATTTTATCTTATTAGATGCTAAGGATTTTGTGTAAGGGTTTGTGTTATTTTATATATTTACTTTATTATTTGCTTCTGTTAGTAGTTATTAAGTTTATAACATTTAAAAAAGAATAGGTCATTCAGAAAATTTTTCTTTTCTTTTTTTTTGACAGGGTTACAAGGCATAGGAATTCTATAAGTATTATATACCTTTGTTTTTGCAAGTTATTTTACAAATCTTTCACAATGCCCTTATGAACAATATGGAGAAATATTGACTCAATAGTACTGTTAATAAGCATCTAAGGTGAGGTCTTTCTGATTGTTGTCCCACCTAGCTGCCTTATATAATCTCACATCAAGCCATCTCAATTACTCTTACCAAAGAGCGTAGTTAGGACCATATTCAGAAGATCTACAGTAAAATTGTTATATATTGATAATAAATATATTTTTCACATTCACCAGGAATCCTTTATGATTATAGTCATCATAGATACATTGGAAGTTAAAGCTGGATGAAGCTCAGAAAAGTGATTCACCCAAAATTAAGCAGCTTGTGAGTTAGGCAGCTGGACACAACCTAAAATCCCCATTTTATATTTCCAAGTCTGGTTCTCATACTACCACACCATGCTGCCATATTGCTTAAAGCTGAGTTCAGAATATACATTATGCTTTTTTCACAGAGAAGCTTTTGCTCATCATAGCTAAAAAGCAGGATAAAAGTCTCTTAGGAAGAAAGTTTCATCACTAGGAATCTGTGTCCAAGGCATTCATACTATTAGCACAGAGAAACTTAAGAGAGTTGCCAACAGATTTTCCAGGGGGGTTTCCTAGGAACTGGGAAGGAGCCACCATCATTCCATCTGGATCTAGTCATTGAATCAATTTGCTTGACAGCTATAAATATGCCTTTTGCTCTGAGGGGATAAACTGAAGGGCTGAAGCATTTACCCAACAATGTGAATGGTGGATTAAACATAGAGGTAAGGAAGATCTCTTCTAGACCTCATTCTGACCAGCAAAGAAGAACAGGTTGTTGAAAAGAGATCATTGGGGACAAATGGCACCTCTATATTATAATTTATGATAAAGAAGAAATTTAAGACTAGTTTGATGTTTATCCTAGGTTTGGGGAGTGCAAATTACAAAGTAGCCAGAGAAAGGAGAACAAAAATCTTTCGATTAAAGTTTTATGGAAGAAGTCATCCCTAGAAGGATGGGAAGATATCAGGCATGAAATTAAGACATGAAGAGAAATAATACATGAAAGCAAATAAGGGAAGCCCCCTAAATATAGCAGTGTAGACACACAGGAAACCCAGACCAGTTGAGATTTTTAAGAGATACATGTAAGAGGTAAGAATTCTCCCTCCATAGGAATACTTTCCTTACAAAGGCACTATGAAGGGAAAGAAAGTGAGGCTAGGATAGTTATTCAGTATGCAATCTCTGCTAAACCACATAGTGGTGCTTTGATCTTGAGATGCTCCAGCTCCCTGGTCTCTTTCAGTACCCCTCATCTATGTGGGATTATGGACTGCCTGCCTGAACACATAAAATGGGCAAGATACTATCTGAGTAAACCAGCCTTCTAGCCTGAGCACCCTTTCTATCCCTCTATGTTGGTGAGAACAGAATGGCCAAGGTTCCCCATCACTTCTAGACTTCAAAACTTTAGCCAAGTTCTATTTCTTCCTGTTTAGTCTAGGGTTGAAAATGCAAGGATTATCATAATTTACTTGGCTCAATTGCCCGTATTCCCATAAAGATTCTAATCTTCACAATTTCACATGAACAATACAGACAGCACAGTCACATTAAAGGTTAAATTTACTGAACAGAATTGAAAATAAAGGATAAAACAGTTAAAATCCTAAGTGGTGCTTAACACCTCTGGTAAAGATGAAATCACTATTCCCCAGTTCCCCAGCAACTGCAGTCACTTCCATTAAGAACTGAATTCTTGACTTCACAATTGCTAAGTGTGGTAGTGTCACCATAGACATGCTCAGAGACCATTTGCAAATGAAAGTTATCAGATACTTCCTCCCTTCCCCCATTATCTAAGTCACAATGAGGAGAAATGGAAAAGTCTCTTAACATGGCAGAGGATGATGCCCATCTCAATTCCATTTGAGACAGCAGCTATTTCCTGGCCAGTTTCCAGGTGAACCCCAAAGTCTGATGCCCAGTGGAGGCCCTAATTTCTCTGACAATGTATATCCAGTGTTGCTCCAGTAACCTCCCAGACTCATGCTATAAGTTGAGTTTCCATGCTGTATTTCAAATATGTATTCCATATCCTCCTCTGAACCTCTTTTGGTATGGTTTCCATAAAGCAAGAGACAATCTTTATTTTAAAAGTCCCACTCAGTGCAACCTCAATAACCTTATGCAACTCCCTTTAAGGTAAAAGATCTAGGCAATTAACATGCTGCCCTCTGTATTTCCACTTTTCTCTGCTGCCTTAAAATATTAGGAAAATTATAGGGAAGAGAACCTAAGTTGTTTTAAACATGAACTACATATGTGTAGAATAAAAAATGAATATAGGTAACTAAGGATGTTGGGTATGATGGTCTTAAAAGACCATTTGTTGCCCTTACTACTTCTCTCCAACCTCTCAGCCCATTGTAAGTAATAGTCTTATAATCTGGGTAACAAAAAAGGATTTTTAAGGCTATTCTAGGGTCAAGATGAAAAAAAAAAGAGATTAGGATGGACAAGATGTTGGTAATAGGTGACAGAGAACTTTTCAACTCATTTTCCTTCTGTTTTATGGGGTATTTTTTGTTTCCTTCCAAGAATGATTTTTTAATGGAAAAGGACAGGAAAAATGGTTATTAGGGAGTTCTTATGAAACCTAAGATAAACAAGGAAATAGTAAGCAATCATCTAGTTTTCTTCAATGAATACACGTCTTTAGACCTGGATGAACTCCATTACAGAGTGGTAAAAGAATTCTTGGATGTGATTACTGAGTTACTATTTGCAATTTTTGGAAAAATCATGGAAAAACAGAGGTATCACAGACCTAGAAAAGGGTCCGTGTTCAGATTTTCCAAAAAAGGAAGAGTAGATAGAATCTTGCAAACTATAAGCCAATGATTCCTGGAAAATTTATAGGGCATATTATCAAAGAGATAGTTATTGAACATCTAGAAAAGGAAGCACTGATCACAAATAGCCAACATAGTGTCAAGAAAAAGCCATACTTGAGTAACTTTATTTCCTTTCTTGATAGATTGAGTAGGCTGGTGGTTAAGGCCAATGTTATAGATTTCATTTACTCAGATTTCAACATAGTACTTCACAAAGGCTCTTATGGTATGCTTGTGGACTAGAAGGATAGATACATATCAGATTCAGGTAATATTGGCTGCATTTAGAAATAGTTAAATGAGTTAATTCAAAAACTAGACTTTAATGCTTTGATTTCAATGTCAAAATGGTAAAATGATTGGAGTGCCCTAAGGATATTTCGAAGTGTCTGTGCTGTTTAATATTTCTTTTCAGTGACCTGGAGGAAGACATGGCTTGAAACTGAGAGGGATGACACACTGGATAACAAAATCAGAACCTAAAAAGATGTTGGCAGGTTGGAAAAACAGGCTGAATCAAATATAACATAATTTAACAGAGATTAATGTAAAGTCATTTCCCTGAGTTAAAAAAAGTCATCTTCACAAGTATAAGATTTAAGAGACATGGATAAACAACAGAAAAAGATCTAAGAATCTTAGTGGATTTGCAAGCTAAGTTTATATCAATAGTGTGCCATGGCATAGTAATAGTATTACCTATATTGCATTAGTGTTTGGAAGAAAAGAAGTATTAGATCTGCTGTACTCTGAACCAGTCAGACAACGAGGAAATACTATTTCATTTTGGGAGTTACAACTTAGGATATTGATGAGCTAAGAAATGTTTAGAAGATAGCAATCAGAATATCACAGGGACTCAAAATCATATGGTAGATCAATTGAAGGAACAAGAGATTACTTAGAGAAGAAAAGATCTAGGCAGGAGAGGATGGGTGTTTTTAAGTGATCAAGTGGAAGAAAAATTAAACTTGCTCTGCTTGGCTTCAAAGGGTTGTAAAAGGAATAATAGGTGAAAATTACAGAAAGGCAAATTTAGGCTTAATATCAGGAGTGTGTGTGTGTGTGTGTGTGTGTGTGTGTGTGTGTGATTGCCAATTTTAATTGGAGCTATCCAAAGCAGAATGAAAAAAGTCATGGCATTGCCTTTACTGGGAATTTTCATCTCACTTGCTGGAAATTTTGTAGAATGGATTTTCAATCATGATTGAAATATCTTGGACTAAATGACTTCTGAGGTCTCTTCCAAAACCCAAGATTCTATGAATCGAAAGGTTAAACTGGTTGTACATCTTCAATAAGCTACACCAAGGGTGTTGGCACTGAATTGCAATGGGAAGCTGAGATTTTGGGCAAGTGCCAAAAAGCCATTTAAGCAGTACCCAGATCCTACAGTCAGTCAATTCAATGCTGTTCTTGGGAGAGGGGAAGTCTCTGCCAAATCTGACCTCACTCTAGCTATCCTATCCATTTCATTCTTGATGCTACCTATTACTGACTGCAGATGCCAAAACAGCCCTTACTTATTGAGAGGGGAATTCCAAGGAGTATCCTTTAGTTCAGAATTTATCTTAGCCCTAGAATTTTCTGGTACTCCCTAATGACATTGCTTGCTGCCTAGGATTCTGGGTGTGGTACCATATTTTGATAATGTCTGAATCATGAAAATAACAGAAGATTAATTTGCAAAAACATTTCAGGGGATCTTGTTCTGATACACAAGATACTTAAGTGGTAAAAGAGAAATGTGAAATTGAAACTGCTAGTTTTTTTAGACTATTTGATCAACATTGCTAGTATTTGAACTCATGGAAGATTAGATAGGTATGTCATATAGACTCCAAAAATACAACAAGATCTTCAGGTCTTGGTGTTAGTTGTTGTGTCTGGATGCCATGAAGGCAGCACTATGCAGATTTGGTGACTTTGCACCTGTTTTATGGTTTTTATGACTCTATTGACTACCATGCTACTTAAGGAAAAGCTGGCCATCCTTATAGCCACAGCTGGAATTGCTAAGCACTATGGAAATAGAACTGCTGACAATGTGGCTTAGCTTATCAACAGGATTTAGTAACCAGCCTACTGGCTTCTTACTAGTTGGTCTAAAAACCAACCATATAGTAGAAGCAATAATTATTCCATATAGCTCAGGCTAATTTCTCCCTAAAAAGGCAATGAATCCATCCTTTAGACTAAATCAGTCAGGAAAATACAGTTCTGGATTAGTAATATAACTTCTTTGGTTACCAAAGGTATAATAAGCCCAGTAGAGGAGGAGCAAGAAGCTCCTCAGGTCTAACATACTCTGTTATCCAGGTGCACTGCTGTGGCAAAATGTGAAAGAGAAAAATTGCACTGAGGTGAATCATGTCGTATTTTGGCTGAAGATCCTTTCCATACTATCATGCCATAAGAAATGATGAACAGAATGGTTTGTTGTGTTACAAGAAATAATGAAAGGGATGAATGTGCTGTGAGCTCTTTGAGAACAGGGAATATCTTTCATCTTTCTTGGTATCCTCAAGACTTAGCATAAAATCCAACACAGAATAGGTTATTAATTAAAATATATTGACTGAATGACTTACTCAAAGACTTATATGATGATATGGAGTGAAGTGATCAGAACCAAGAGAGAAATTTATATAAGAACTCTTATCAACACTTGAAAGAGTTGAGAACTTTGATCAACAGCAATGACTAATTGTGATTTCAGAAGATCAATGATAAGATATTATCCACTTCTAGATAGATGGGGGATGAATGCAGGGTATAGAATAAGACTTTTTTTTTTTGGATATGGTCAATGCTTGATTATACATATTTGTTATATAATTTGTTTTCTTTTTCTTTTTCCAATGGTAAGGAAAAGGGCAGTGGGAAGTGGAGAAAATAAATTTTTGTTCATTGAAAAAATTAATTAATTTTTTTAAATCACTGAAAATCCTGCCATCTTTTCATTGCCATTTTAAAGAAAACTTCTTTTCTTAAGTGTTATATGAAATATGAGTGCCACATCTTGTTCCTATCCTGAGTCTGAAGCATTAGATCTATTTGTCAGTTCAGAAGAAACCAAAAGATAGTCACTACCTATTGCTGATTATCATCTTTATACATCTGTTCACCTCAATTGTCTAACAAGGTCCTAGGAACTGAGGAATGTGACCCCTGCAGCTGTGAATGACCTTTTCCTCTTTCTCTTATTGTATGAGCCCTATGTATCTTGCCAAGGGCCTTTGGTCTCTGGCTTAGGACAGGGTTGTTTTATTTGTGTTTTCTGGAAATTAGGGTCCTGTCTTGAGATCTTTGTGTACTCTTAAGGGAAAAATATCATCTTATGGTAGAGCTGTTAAGACAGCTCAAAAACTTCTTTGAGAAAGAGAAATTTACAACCCTATTTTTACTTAATACAAATAATAAAAGCGGAGTCACTCATTTTCTACCTCATAAAAACATAGGATCCTATCTCTAGAACTGGATGGGAACCACAGGGACCATTTAGTCCAGTCTCCTCATTTCTCAAATGAGGAAACTGAGGCCCAGCACCGTAAAGTTATTTGCCCAATATATGAAGCATCAATTTTTAAGACATAAGGTAAGGATTTTTTTAAAGAATAAAAAAATATTTGAAGTCAGAGAACCTCAATTCAAATTCTCACTTTATCACTTGTGGGATTTGGAAACACCTTTATGCTTTTGACTTATTATTTCTCTTCTTTGACAATGATATGCTTTTGCTTTAATTATGTTTAAGAAATTTAGGAATAGGACTCTTATTTGAGCTGCTATTGTCTTCCATCATATCTAGTCTAAAAGGGAAGAGAAAATTTCTAAGGATAACTAAGGGTGGATTTTTGCCAAACAACAAAATTTTCTAGGCTTCTCATTGTTCAACATATTCCATTTTAAATAAAGGTAGAAGTCCTGCTGAATTATGTTGGAGACAGTGTCTTGAGATTTGTCTCAACTCTTTTTATCCAGACTTATAGGAGACCTTGTAAAACAACCAGTAATATGATATAGCTCTAACTCTCTGCATTTACTCTTTACTTGTTTTTTACCATAAGTCAGTTTTTGCTGGGAACCATGGAGCTGGGCCAAATTGGGTTCATGCCACTAAATGATGGAGGTTTCATCATTCAAGATTCAGAGCACAAATGGAACTGTGCAGCATCACCATGTTGATTAACTGTGAAAGTGTTCCTCCAATGTTGGCATGACAACAGCAGAGCCATTAGATGTATCCCTGCTGGGGTTATCTGGAGCTGTTCTTTTCATAATGTCTCTCTATGTCTCTCCAGAGCCATAGAATGAAGGAAGTAGTGATTCTTTGCTGGTCTATATCATCGATAAAATGAAATTCATGTTTTTACACAAAATAGCACAATGCCAAGATTGTCCTGCAAAATACATTGTAGAATGTTTTGAAATGTAATATACCTTTGAGTTCATCTGCTCTAATCTCTCTCATTTTACTGATGAGGAAAATAGGGCCTAGAAAGGAATATGCATGAGGCTGTGCTATTAGTTAGGGTCAGAGTTAGGACTAGAGCCCAAATCTTCCTTGATAGTCAAAAAAATGGTGTGAGAAAGTAGGGAAGAGAAGGAATTTTTATTGTAATGTCACATTTTGACATTCAATAATTTTTCAGTCATTTTTCACTCATGTCTGACTCTTTATGACCCTGTTTGAGATTTCCTTAGTAAAGATACTAGAGTGCTTTGCCATTTCCTTCTCTAGCTGATTTTACACTAAATGATTTGCCCAGAGTTGCATATCTAATAGCCTGAGGCCAAATTTGAATTCAGGAAGGTAGTGAGTCTTCCTGACTCTGGGCCTGGCATTCTATCCACTGTGCCTAGCTGACCTCTCTGCTCATCTGTAAAATGAGGGGAATTATCTAGATGATCTTTAAATTAGTCAGATATCCCTAATTGACAAGTGATCAAAGGATATGAATAGGCAATTCTCAAATGAAGAAATTAAAACTATCTTTGATCATATGAAAAAATGCTCCAAATAATTATTAATTAGAGAAATGTGAATTAAAACAACTCTGAGATAGTGCCTCTTATTTATCAGACTGGCTAATATGACAAAAAAAGGAAAATGATAAATGGAGTTGATGAGGAAAAATTGGGATACTAATACACTATTGGTGGAGCTGTGAACTGATGAAGCCATTCTGGAGAGCAATTTGGCACTAAAGGGCTATAAAACTGTGCATACCCTTTGACCCAGCAATACTACTATTAGGTCTATATCCTAAAGAGATCAAAGATAGGGAAAAAGGAACTAATTGAACCAAAATATTTATAGCAGTCATTTGGGAGCAATGAAGAACTAGGCAACTTATATTTTTGTAAATATTCATTCATATCACCTAGATTGCTATATTTATTGCCCATATAATTGGGCAAAATAATTTTTAATGATTGCCTTAATTTCCTCTTCATTAGAAGTGAGGTCTCCCTTTTCAACTTTGATACTGTTCATTTGTTTTTTTTTATTAGATTTACCAGTACTTTGTCTATTTTATCTGTTTTTTTCAAATACCAGCTTCTAGTCTTATTTATTAATTCAATAGTTCTTTTACTTTCAATTTTATTAATTTCTCCTTTGATTTTTAGTATTTCTAATTTAGTCTTCATCTGAGGATTTTTAATTTGTTCATTTTCTAGTTTTTTAAGTTGCATGCCCAATTCATTAACCTCTGCCCTCCCTAATTTGTTAATATATGCACTCAGTGATATAAATTTTCCCCTTAGAACTGCTTTGGCTGCATCCCATAGGTTTGGGTAAGATGTCTCATCATTGTCATTGTCTTCAATAAAATTATTAATTGCTTCTATGATTTGTTCTTTCACTAAATTATTTTGGAAAATCATATTATTTAATTCCAATTATTTTTTGGTTTGCCTTTCCATGTAGTCTTACTAATAGCTATTTTTATTGCATTATGATCTGAGAAGGTTACATTTATTATTTCTGCATTTTTGCATTAGTTTGCCGTGTTTCTATGCCCTATTACATGGTCTATCTTTGTGAATGTTCCATGTGCTGCTGAAAAGGTGTATTCCTTTTTGTCCCTATTTATTTTTCTCCATATATCTATTAACTCTAATTTTTCTAGGGTTTCATTCACCTCTCATCTCTTTCTTATTAATTTTTTGGTTTGGTTTCATTCACCTCTCATCTCTTTCTTATTTATTTTTTGGTTTGATTTATCTAGATCTTATAGGGGAAGGTTGAGGTCCCCCACTAGTATGGTTTTGCTATCTATTTCATCCTTGAGCTGCCCTAGCTTCTCCTTTAGAAATTTGGAAGCTATACATATTGGTGCATACATATTGAGTACTGATATTTCTTCATTGTTTATACTGCCTTTTATTAGGATGTAGTTACCTTCCCTATCTCTTTTAACCTTATCTATTTTTACTTAGGCTCTGTCAGAGATCATGATGGCAACCCCTGCCTTCTTTTTCTCATTTGAAGCCCAATAGATTTTGATCCATCCTCTTATTTTCACTCTATGTATGTCTGTCTGTCTCATGTGTGTTTCTTGTAGACAACATATGGTAGGATTTTGGTTTCTAATCCACTCTGCTATTTGCTTCTATTTTATGGACGAGTTCATCCCATTCACATTCAGAGTTATAATTATCATCTGTGTATTCCCAGACATTTTGATTCTCTCGCCTTGTCTTGTCCTTTCTTCTTTCAATATTTCCTTCTATACCAGTGTTTTGTTTTTAATCAGTTCCCCTGATTCCCTCCCTTATTGTATTTCCCTTTCTCCCCCTTTCCTTCTTATTCTCATCTTATTTTTCTTTTGGATCTTTTTAAGCTACACCCCCCCCCCCTTACCCTCTCCCTTCCTAGTGTTACTCCCCTCTCCACCAGTCCTTTTGTTACCCTTCTACTTCTTTATAGGGTGTGAATCAATTCTCTGCCCCAATGGATCTAATTGTTTTTCCCTCTTTAAGTTGATTTCAATACACTTAAGTATTAAATATTTCCTCTCCCTAACATCTTTACCCTTACAGTGTATTGTTATTTTTCTCTGTTTGCCCCACATGCTTCTTTATGGAATATAAATTTATTCCTTTTTGTTTGTTTTCCTATTTTTCTTATTATTACCTTCTTCCCCCATCTAGTTTTGTATATATTTATACATACATACATACATACAAACATACATATATATTGCTTGCCATTTTATCCTATACAGTTTTTCACTGTTCCTTCTATGTAAACTTCTTCTAGTTACTTTGTTGGTAATAACAATTTTTAATATTTGCTAATATCTTCTTTTCTTCTTGGGATACAAATTGATTGAACTTATTGGGTCCCTTAAAGAAAAGAATTTTTCCCCCTCTCCCCATTCTCTTAATTACATTATATTGATTCTCCTGAGTTCTGGGTTTGGGCATCAGACTCTCTGTTTAAGTTCGGTTTTTTCTTGATGAATGTTTGAAAGTCCTTGATTTTATTGAATGACCATACTTTCCCTTGCAAAAATATAGTCAGATTTGCAGGATAGTTGATTCTTGGTTGTAGACCCAGTTCTCTTGCTTTCTGGAATATTGTGTTCTATGCCTTCCAGTCCTTCAATGTAGATGTAGCCAGATCCTGTTTTATCCTAAATGTGGTTCCCTGATATCTGAATGACTTCTTTTTAGCAGTTTGTAATATCTTTTCCTTGGTCTGGTAGTTTTTGAATTTGGCTATAATATTCCTGGAAGTTGTCAGTTGTGGATTAAATGTAGGAGGTGATCTGTGGATTCTTTCAATTTCCACTTTTCCCTCTTGTCTGAGAATTTCAGGGCAGTTGTCTCTGATAATTTCTTGTAGGATGCTATCTAAACTTTTTCTTTTATCGTGATGCTCTGGTAAACCAATAATTCTGAAGTTGTCTCTTCTAGCTCTGTTCTCCAGATCTTTGGTTGAATCAATGAGGTGTTTCATATTCTCCTCAAATTTTAGGATTCTGGGAAGATGTCGGCTTAGACAGAGTGAATCTTAAAACCTCTGCACCCTTACACACCAAGATAGAAAACAATGTGCTTCGAGAAGAAAGAGGACCAAATCTAATAATGGGACAGAGCAGGGGAACCCTACTGCAGCACAACTAAAGAGGTTTGCCAAGAAAAAGGTTTCAATTCTTGAAATGTTGGGTCTGAGGGTGTAGAAAGGGAATCCCAGGACGCCTCCCCCATGTGCTGTGCGGAGTCTCTAGTGGCCTAGGAAATCTCAGGGTGTGTGGGTGCACTGGTCTGGAGAGAGGGCCTTGCTGGCACCGGACTTGGGGAGTTAAACACAGGCACTGGAGAGGTGACTGGAGGAGAAAACCAGAGAAACACAGCAAAAACACTTGGAATATGGTGGCTTAGAGAGAGCCAAGACCACAGACAGCTTGGCTTCCTCATACAGAGATAGAGAATGCAGGGCTTCAAGAGGAAAGAAAACCAGATCAAACACAGAGGACAGTGCAGGGGGACCCCACTGCTGAAGAGCTCAGTTCAGGGAAAATACTCCTTCTTGTCCCCCCACAGGTTTTTTTGTTTGTTTGTTCGTTTTTTAGTTCGTTTTTCCCTCCTCTCGAGGTTTTAGCCTCAGGGCAAATTAAGGATTAAGATTAATCCAATCAATACAGGATTAATCTCAACAATTGGACAGACAAGAAGTCTTCAGAGGGCAGAGAAAATAACTACAAACATCCATTGCCAGCTGGGGGAAGATCTTTGATCAAAGATCATTAAATACATCTGCTCAAACTAGCGGAACAAGGAAGGAAAAATATGAGTAAGCAACAGAAAAAGAGAAAAGAAGTGACAAATGACAGCTTCTTTCAAGGAAGTGAAAATAGAGCAAATGAAATAGAAATAGAAGAGGAAGATTCCAGTGAACTGGACACAAGCTTTGGAAGATCTCAAAATTCAACTTCAGGAACTCAAAAAGCAATCAAGAGAGGCTGAAGACAATTTGAAAAAGGAAATACATGAACTAAAACAAGAAAATAAAGTCAAAAGAGCCAGAATTGGCCAGCTTGAAAATGAAGCAAAGAAGGCAAAAGATGATCTACAAAGAAAATCAGACCAGAAGAAGAAGGATAACCAAAAAGCCAGGGATGAAATTCAGTCTTTTAAAAACAGAACTCAACAACTAGAAGCAAATGACTTCACAAGGCAGCAAGAATATATTAAACAAAATTTAAAAAATGAAACATTGAAGAACTAGAAACTGAAGGAATGTCTATCAACTGGGGAATAGTTGAACAAGTTATGGAATATGATTGTATGGAATACTATTGTGCCATAAGAAATGATAAATGATGATCACAAAAAAGCCTAGAAAGACTTATATGAAGTGATGCAAAGTGAAGGGGGCAGAACCAAAACGCTGTACACAGTGACAATAATAAAGTACAATGGTCAATTATGAATGTCTTAACTATTATCAGCAATACAAGAATTCAGGACAACTCCAAGAGACTCATGAAAAAAAAGTTGTCCACCATGATAGAAGAAACTGACAGAATCTGAATAAAGATTGAAGCATGCCATTCTTCACTTTATTTCCTCCATGAATTTTTCTTTAGTATAAGTACTATGTGTCTTCTTTCATAACACGATGAACACAGAAATATATATTGCATAATAACACATATACAATCTATGTCATATTACCTCCTATCTTGGAGAGAGAACATGGATTGTGAAATAACAGAAAACATGGATTGTAAAATAACAGAAAACAATTATTGAAAATTGTAACAACGTGTAATCTGGAATTCAACTCCTTCATTTGATAAATGAGAAAACTAAAACCAAGAAAGTTTAAGTGAACTTACCCAAAGTTCACACTTAGAATAAGTAGCAGAGGTGGGATCTGAACCCAGGTTTTGAACCCAGGTCCTCTGACTTCAAAGCTTGTTCCCTTCCTATGAAACAACAAAATAATTATACCTAGAGCAGTGGATAAAGTGCTGAGCCTAAAGTAATAATATCCAAGTTCAAATCTTGCCTCAGACATTTACTAGCTGTGTCATACTGGGCAAGTCACTTAACCCTGTTTCCCTCACTTTCCTCATCTATAAAATGAACTGGAGAAGGAAATGGCAAACCACTCTAGTGTATCTTTGCCAAGAAAACTCCAAATGGGGTTACAGAGACAGAAAACGACTAAACAATCACAAAATTATATTATCTATTAATTACCTATTATCTAATAATTATTTATATATTGCCTTAGAATACTTATGTCATGTATGACATAACTCCCTCATTAGATTGTAAGCCTCTCAAAGGTCATATCTTATCAATGACTTGAATCAAATCACCAATATTTATTCAGCACCAATCTAAATGCCATAGGAAATACAAGGAGTGATAAGACAATGCCTACCCTCAAGGGCTTAGAGTGTAGTTAGGGAGATGAGATATTAACATTTGAAGAGTTAACCAAGAAAATATTTCAATATCACTTCCAGGCAATAGTAGAAGAGAAATCAAAAGTGATGTGATTAATTGCTAACTGAATCCTACCAAGAATAATTTTGCTATTGTAAGATTAAAGAAAGAAAGATTATAAGCCCAAATGGTCAGAGGGGAAGTGAAATTTGAGCTGACTTGGAGGGATGGGTAGGATTTGGGTAGATGGAGAGGAAGGAGCAAAGACATCTTTGGTAGGCAATTTTTTTTCTCCTTAGAGAAAGTCAAATAGTATAGTGGTTAGAAGTCCAAAACTGGTCTCAGATACTTGTTAGCTGTGTGACTCTGGGCAAGTCATTTAACCTCAGTAATACCTGTAATTCTTTTCTCAAAGAACTGCTGGGAGGACTAAATGAGATGTCTCTTAGCCTCATTTTTCTCAGCTGTAGAATGGGTAATAACTCTGAGACTTGTGAAGATCAAATGAGATAATACTTGTAAAATGCTTAGCACAGAGAACGTGACACATAGTAAGCACTTGACAAATGTCAAGTCCTTTGTCTTTCTTTCCTCCTCATGTTTTGATGCCTTTTATTTTTCCATAAATTGCTGGCATATATTTGGTATCTGCTTTGTGCCAGCTATGGTCCTAAGTATTTTATAAATATTATATCCTTTGATCCTCACAACAAGCCTGGGAGGTAGGTATTATTATTATCTCCATCTTACAAATGAGGAAACCAAGGCAGACAGATATGAAGTGACTTACATCTCCTAGCTAGTAAATGTCTGATGCCAGAAGTAGTCTTCTATCCATTCTACTACCTAGCTGCCCGAATAAGGAAATCTATACAAGAATACAACTTTCTTCACCTTCTTTTTAGGAAAGATACACTAATAAACTTGAGCTACATCTAGAGAAATAAGCTTGCATAGTGGCTTTCAAATCAGTAAGTCCAGGGTTCTGCCTGCTATTTACTCATATTAGCTCAAGTACTACAAGCAAGTTACAAATTTTCAGTGCTCCCTGGCAGGTCTTTAAGAGAACAAATCATAGTGGAGAGAGTCCCCACAAAACAGTTACCAACACTGAAAAAAGTCACAGCTCTTGGCCCACTCTATTGCTCCCCCAAAGTCTACACAGACTGGATTTACAAAGAAAAAGATTTAATTGGGTCAAACAATCATATATTACTCTTAAAACAATTCATTGACTTCCATCGAAAAATAGTTGATAGTTAATATTACCCAGTTGTTTAAAAAAAAGACCAGCTGTTTGAATGAATCCATCTATTGTTTTCTTCCCCATTCCCAACCCCCACCTCCCCCAAACCTGTTTGAGCTAGTAGATGGAGCTTACAAAAACTTCTTGCCTAATAGGCCATTGGGTGAGGTAGCAGGTCTCAGCATTCTCTGCTGGCTGATTTGGTTTCAGCCTCCTGCCCCTAAGAATCATTATCTTTTACATAGACTGTATTGCTTGGTGGGATGCACTAATTCCCTCAACTTGCCTCCTGCCTTTGCTACTGGTTCCCCTACCTCTGCTCCATGGCAACTTCCTATGCATTCCTATCCCTCAGCTTTAACAACTTGTTTCCAACTTGGACCAGTGAAGGCAGGAGCAACAGATTTGGGTATTCCCAACTGGTACCTTGAGAGCTTAGCACTGTGAGTCCTAGGGGCTTTCATCCAATAAGTCTACTGCTTACTATCTATTGTAAGGATCTCTACACTCCACATCTAATATTTCTCTGCTAACCAGCAAGCAGGCATCCCAGAGACAAGATGTAAGGCGAGGATTATTAATCCTGAGAGCTGGAAATAAATGGAGAAGTAAACAAAATCATTCCAGCCCTCCTCAAAACAGGGGGTCATGATAAAGAAAAAAATTGATGTTACACAAAATAGGACAGATGAGTAGGAAAAAGACATTATTTTCAGACTTCTAAAAGGATATTTATTGGCACCTAATGGGGGGTGGGGAAGCTACAAAACCATACTTGATAGAAATCTTTTGAAAGTAGATAAAGGTATGTTTTGTTGCCTTGTGGTTTTGAGTCTTTTCAGTCTGTCTTTGTCCAGCTGGTTTTGTAGACTAAGGTCTGGGGACTGCAAATGTGTGTTTGTTCCAACTGATACTGGACCTGTTTTCTCTCCACAATGGGACTTTGTTCCTTTGTTGAATGTGGCCAGTGGCATTGTGGTTGCTTAAGAAAGGATCAAAACACATTAGGAAGCAGCTTAAAGTAAAATGATGTTTTGCTTCTGGGAGAGAGGTGCCAAATACTGTGCATTAGAATTAGTAGTGATGGTCAGATCAGAGTCAAGAGAGAAGGAGCCTCCTCATACCCTAGCCTGAGCTGCTTCCCAGATGACCCTCTTTTCAGAGTTATTGGAAATTATGTTGAGGAATAGAAGGAACAGAAGGTCTAAGGAAATTACAGATGGTAATGTAATTGACCCAAAGTTTGAGACTTCTTCACACCAGAAAACATATAAAATGCTTAGCACTGTACCTGGCACAGAGTAGGTATTTAATAAGTAAAATGGATTAGATAAAAGGGGGAGAAAAGTCAGTGACAAATATGTGAACTCATCTGTTTTTCCAGATTCTGAAAGGAAGGGAAGTCCTAGCATACCCCTTAGCTATGAGCCTGTTGGACTGGAAAGACCCCTAAGATCACTGAGGAATGGTTGGGTTTGAGGAGAAAGTGCTTTAAAATAGAAGGGTGTAACAATGGAAGAATACTGCACTTTTTTTTACACTAAAATTCTGTGACAGTCACTTCCTTGTTGGTGAAATGGGAGATGCCATGAAGGCCTGGGAAGAAAAAAAATTGTAGCTGAGTACACAGGAGGAACCAAGTGTGGGTGCCTATATAGAGCAGGTCACCTGCTACAGGGTGAGCAAGACTCAAAGAACAGGTTTTCTCTTGTAGGTAACCTGGCAGCCAGGAAAGGTGCTTGGGAGGCACAAAGGTGAAAATAGACCTTCCTGCCCTGGGTAGATTAGGTGGCGTGGGATCCAGGAGGAGCCCAGGTGTGGCACATTCTCCCTGGGGGCAAGGGAGGCTCTGTTGGCTGAGCTCAAATGATGGAGACAATACACAGGAATGAATGATTCAGTGTTAAGGGAACAGGACTGTCCCCGGTGTGCCGATGAGCTGAGCAATGACAGAAGTATGAGACTCATGCCTTGCTTTGAGAGCACCCAGGGCTCAAAAGGTTGGGTTGGTTGCCAAGAAGGCCAGCTAGAGGGCAGCTTAAGTATGGCAGCCTAGTTATGCCTTATGGGGTGGAATGGGATGGGGGGAGGGCACATACAAAAATATTCCTGCCCTATGTCTGCTCATGTTTGTCATTTGTGACAAAGGCTGAGAATTGAGAGGTATGTGGTATGTGCTAAGGGCCATGGACTAAGTGTTATGAGAGACCTGAATTCAACTACCAGATTTGATACTTAATAGCTATAATAATTACAATAAATAGCTAGTTTTCTAGTTATTTAGTGCTTTAAGGTTTGTAAAACACTTTACATATATAAATTAATTTGCCTCCAGAACCATGTGAAGTCGGTGTTATTATCTCCATTTTACAGAAGAAGAAACTGAGGCTAAAGGAGATTAAAAATGACTTGCACAGGGTCAAATGGTTAATAAGTTTCTGAGTAAGGGTCTGATCTCAAATCTTTCTCATCAGTGCTTTCAATCCCTATGACAACTAGTTGCCCAATCAAGAAAATGAATCAATCAACAAGCATTTATTAAATGTTTACTATGTTCCAGACATTATGCTAAACAAAACTATGCTTGCATTCAAACAGCTTATATTATTTTTGAATGTATAGCTATGGACAAGTCACCAAAGCTTTTTAAGGCTCAGTTTTCTCATCTGAAAATGGAGCTAAGTGGATAGAGCACAGGGCCTGGAGTGAGAAAGATCTGAGTTCAACTCTAATCTCACATACACACTAGCTGTGTGACTCTGGGTAAGTCACTTAACCGTGTTTGCTTCTGTTTCCTCATCTATAAAATGAAATGGAGAAGGAAATGGCAAACCACTCCAGGATCTTTGCCAAGAAAACCCCAAATGGGGTCATGAAGAATCAGACACAACTGAAAAACAACTGAATGAAAATTGATACTTGTTGTTAGAAGTAGAATGATATTGTGATAGAGTGCTGGTGTGGGAGTCAAGAAGACCTAGGTTCAAATCACACCTATGACACCAACAGAGCTCTGACAAATAGAAGCTATCAGATCCTGGGCATGTTATTTAACCTTTACCTTTCAGTGTTCCAGGCAACTTTCTATAATTTGGTATGCCAGTTACAAGTCTTCATTTTGTGAACCCCTTCATTGACACAGAGGGTAGCCTGATTGGAATTTCTCTACACTAATAAAATCACAAGTTTGCACCAAAACCAAAGACTTGGTGTAATGAAAGCAACTCACACTTATATAGTGCTAAAGTACTTCACAACAATATTACTGTTGTTCCCATTTAGAGATGAGAAAATTAAGGATCCTAGGGGCTAAATCATTTGCTCAAGGTCTCACAGCTAATAAAAGGATACTGAAACCCAGATCTTCCTAACTCTGGCATGCTTTCTAGTCTTCCATTAATAATAGTTAAACATTTATATGGTGTTTTAAGGTTTACACAACACTTTGTATTTATTACCTTGTTTTATCTTCACAACAACCCTGTGGGATAGATTTCGTTATTATCCCCATTTTCCTGATGAGGCAACTAACTCCAAGAAAGATGTAAATGACTTGCTCAGATTCACACAGCTCACGTTTGAGGCAGAATTCATACTCAGGTCCTTCTGATGCCATACCCAACCTTATGTCCATTAAGCCATATACCTACATACAAAAATATCTAAAAAGTGCTTTTAAGGTAAAATAACACTGTCGGCCACTGTTTTTATTTCTTCACACTAGATATTATACAAAACACTTTAACTATAACAAAAGTGGTCGGCCAAGTTTTCACTATTTTTTATTCTAATTCAAGATTGTACGTGCCATTTGTGATATTCCCTTCCCCTCTAAATCATTGCACTTTGGGAGTCTCTTTCCTTATCTTACTGGGGTCAGGAGAAGCAAAATTCTAATTGCATTGTAGATGTTGCTAATGGTTGTTTTAGAGAAAATATAGATGGGACCTCTGTGCTACCCAAGTGTCCTTATGATGCTAGAAGAGAAGGGATTTGAAAAGAAAGGAAAAGAACAACAGGAGTTATGAAAAATCTTTGTAGTCAGAAAACCTGCATGTTTAGAATGGATAAAGAATCTATAAAAAGTGGAAATGACTTAATGGATCCGACCACAGGTCAGGTACAGACAAAAAGAAAATAGAAAGTAGCTTTCTCTCTCAACTTCTTCCCACCTCCATTCTTAAAAAACATTCAGTCATTCTATATGCCTCCTTACTTTCTAAACTATACTAAGTATTTTCACTTCCTCTCTTCTCCTAATTCTTTTAAAAATGTTTTTATTGATATTTTCTATTTCTTTCATCACATAGTTATTTTAAGTGTCCCTCTACCTTTTTTTCCTCAGGAACAATCCCAAATGATAGACAACATTTTTTAGAGAGGAAAAAAGTCAGCACAAATGATCAATACATTGAAAAAGTCCAAAAACATATGTGTAACACCCGTAGACCTCCCACTTCCATAAAGGAGGTGGGAGATTTCTTCTTATGTTTCTTCCTTTGAATTCCACTTGACCTTTGTAATTTTGTTACATTTGCTTTTGATTGATATATCATTGTTTTTTCTGCTTACATTGTTATAGTTAGTGTGTGGATTTTTTTCTCAGTTCTGTTTACTTCACTTTGTATCAGTTCATATTGGTTTTTTCATGCTTCTCTGTATTCATCATGCACATCATTTCTTGAAGACAAAATGTACCAGAATTTGTTTAACTAGTCCTCAGTAGATACCCATCTTCTTTGTTTCTAACTCTTAGATATCATATAACCCGCTGCTATAAATATTTTGGAGTATATTTTTACACTTTTTTGTTGTTGAGGGTTTCCTTGGGATATAAGCCCATTAATTAAAGAAAGTTTTAAGTTTAAAAAAGATAGAGATTTTAGTCACTTTATTTGCAAAATTCCAAATGTTTTCCAGAATGGTTATACCACTTTACAGCTTTACCAACAATGTATTAGTGAATCTCTCTTCCTACAACCCCTCCAACTTTGACTGTTACCATCTTTGGTCATTTTTACCAGTTTGCATGGTGCTTTGATTTTCACTTCTCTTATTATTAGTGATTTGGAGCATTTTTTATGTGGTTATGAATTATTTCCAGTTTATTTCAGAAGTTATTTCAGAAATGGTTATATGCTTAGACCTATTATTACTTACATATCTTAGATATTAAACCCTTATCACAGACAATACAAAGCTTTTTTTACTCATCCAACTACCTCGTTTCTTATTCTGGATACATTAAAATTATCTGCACTGAACCTTTTCTGTTTTAAGTAATCAAAGTTACCTATTCAATCTTTTGCAATTGCCTCTATCTCTTTACAAAAATTAATCCCTTTTTTATAGTTGTGAGAGATATGTGCTTTTTAAAAAAATAGTATGTTCTTCAATGTAAAGGCTATATATCCATTTAGAACATATTGTGATATATAGTATAAGATGTTGGTCTAAGCTTAATTTCTGCCAGGCTGCTTTCCAGTTCTCCCAGCAGTTTTTATCAAATAGCATTTCCCCCTACCTCGGTAACTTAGTTTTCAGCTTTATCAAATACTAGGTTATTGATTCCTACTGTTTCTACATCTCCCTTGTTTAGTATGATCCATTGATCACTCTATTCTTTAAGCAATACTATATGATTTTGATGACTGCTGCTTTAAGATATAGTGTGAGGTCTGGAAGTGGTGGTCCCACTCTGTCCTTACTTCTTTTCATTATTTTTCTTGATATTCTAGATATTTTATTTTTCCAAATGAAATTTTTGCTCAATTCTTAACTTACTGAAATCTGGCTTCTAACATCTTCATTCAATTGACAAACTTCCCTCTAATATGGTCAATGATCTCTTAGTTGCCAAATCTAGTGATCTTTTCTCAATCTTCATCTTCTTGACCTCTATGCAATCTTTTGAAAATCTCTCTAGGTTTTCCTTTTACTACTCTTTCCTGATTTTTCCTCTAACTAACTAAGTCTGACCTCTCCTTAGTATCCGTTCCTGGATCTTTATCTAGGTCATATCCACTAACTATGCAGGTCATCTAAGGCTTTTTCATGGGCTCTTTTCTACATCTATGCTATTTTGCTTAATAGTTCATCAACTCCAGTGTGTTCAGTTTTCATCTCTTTGCATATGTATGTTTCTCAGATGTATATAAAAATATCTCTCCTGAAGTCCAGTTACATATCATCAACCTTTTGAACATCTAAAAATTGGGTGTCTCATTGGCATCTGAAATCTACTAGGTCTAAAACGCAACTCAATATCTTTACCTCAAAATGTTCCTTTTTCCCCAATTTTCCTATTATTGTCCAGGGCACCACCATTCTCCCAGGCTCCCAGGCTCACAACCTTAGTGTCATCGAATCAACAAGTATTTAAGCCCTTATTATATTCTAGTCACTTTTCTAAATTCACTTAAAATGCATGTTAATTGACTGATTGAATGTTCCACATAAAAACACAGGTTTGGATTCTTCCCCCCCAAAATCACCAATTAGTCAAAAAAGGACAGTTAAGTTCTTTGATGTGTGCACATAGCAATAAGATTTCCAAGAAAAGGGCATTGAGGCATTGTCAAGGGACTTCCGCCCAATCCCCATTTCTACTTTTAATTTTCAAAAACTTACTAACTTTGTGGAGTCACTGTATCTCATAGAATAAATAGCTATTGTGATGTGAGTAGTGAGGTAAGAGTAAATGGGTAGGTATGGTGTACATGAAAAGAGGAGGATAGTTGTTCCAGGTATAGAGAAGGTAGGATTGAAGGGACTTGGCAAAACTGATGGGATATGGAGGTGACAGAGAAGAAGGAGGGGATTTTAGGCTGATTCTGAGATTATGAACCTAGAAGGCAGAAAGATGGCAGTACACCCCAAAATAGATAAGGTTAGAGGAGGGATGGCTTTAAGAGAAAATATAGTGTGTTCTATTTTAGACAGATTGAATTGGAGATGAATCAGTGACACTGGCCTCCTTGTTATTCCTTGAATAAAAAATTCCATCTCCCTCTTCTGAGCATTTTCACTGAAAAATAATGAAAAGAAAAGACTCACTCCATCCCCTACCAACACATCGAAAACTCTGATTGCATTACCGTTTTCCTATTTTGCAGGAACTGGAAGTTTGACTACAATTAGAAAGCCCTATAAAATCAGAAGGCTTTCATCATTTCTGCTCTACTCCCTAAGCATGGGTATACCCAAGTGCTTTGTCCTAAGCTCCTCTTTCTTTGTCTTGGATTCATTTATTATTTCCGTACAAATTTTTCACAAATCTACCTGCCAAGCCCTTTCTTTTTACTGAGTTTTAATTCCACTTCTCCAAATGCCTTCTGGATGACTCCATTTAG
Organism: Gracilinanus agilis; assembly: GCF_016433145.1. Classification (NCBI taxonomy): domain Eukaryota; kingdom Metazoa; phylum Chordata; class Mammalia; order Didelphimorphia; family Didelphidae; genus Gracilinanus; species Gracilinanus agilis. The sequence continues at coordinate 152,529,290 of NC_058133.1, read as the reverse complement.
ATGCCTTATAGTCAATCAACTAGCATTTATTAATGATGTGCTATGTGGGAGGCATTGTGCTAAGTGAGAAGGGAAAAGATGAAAGAGAATAATCAATTATATAACTCCTATTATGTGCCCAGCACATAGTAGTGCTTTTTAAAAAATGATTATTTTCTGTCTTAAGCAGAAGAATGGGTAGGCTAAAGGCTAGGCAATAATTGGATGACTTGCCCAGGGTCACACAGTTAGGAAGTATCTGAGGCCATATTTGAGCTTAGGATCTGCCATCTTCAGGCCAGACCTTCTATCCATGAGCCACCTAGTTGCCCCTTCTTAAGATCTTAATAAATGTTTATTGACTGACTGACCTTGAAAGATAAGTATTGTTATTATCCCCAATTTATTGAGAAGGAAATGGTAGCAAATGGAAGTTAAGTGACTTGCTCAAGATCATTCAGCTAGTATCTGAGGTTGGATTTGAACTTAGGTCTTTCTAATTTAATTAGAGGTCCAGTTCTCTACCCATTGTCCTTCTTAAGTGCTGACCATACAAAGAAAGATAAAAATAATCTCTGACATTAAGGCACTTATATTATAATGAAGGAGACAGGAAGCATAAAATCACTTGTCTCCAAGAATCATAGTAGATGGAAGGTAACCTTGTAGAGGTAGGCATTAGCAGCTGGGGTGGGGTAGGCATTTTGGGAGGGGGTGGTAAGCCTCTTGTGGAAGATGGTGTTTGAACTAGATCTTAAAAGAAGGCAGGGATTCTAAGAGGTAGAATTTAAGGGAAAAATTAAATTATTAGGACAGTGAATTCCAGCATAAAAAGAGACTTAATCTAGACCATTTTCCAGACAGCTGTTAAAGTGATTTTCCTTAAGAACAGGTCCGATCAAGTTCCTTCCCTGCTCAATAATTCCAGTGGCTCCCTGTTATCTTTGAAATCAAATGTAAACTCTTCTGTTTAGCTTTTAAAGTCCTTCACAGCTTGGTACATACAGGACACATATAAAGTAAATGGAAGCCCAGTGATGTGCTGTGTAGCCTCGAATTCTGGGACCTCTTCTTTTTTGGCTTCCATATAAAATGAATTGGCTGGCCTAGATGACCTATAAGAACAACTTGATGTCCTGGAGTCAGAGGAAGACCTGAATTCAATTCCATCCTCAGACACTTACTAGCTATGTGACCTTAGGCAAGCCATTTAACTTCTGTTTGCCTTATTCCACTAGAGAGGGAAGTGACTAACAGTATTTTTACCAAGAAAATTCCATGGACTATAGATCCACAGTGTCAAGAACAGTCAGACACAATTAAATGACTGAATAATAAGATGACCTATAAGACCCCTTTGGCTGTAATAGTATATAATTTGGAGGCTCTATAAATTAAAAATTCATCGTATAGATAATGGATGATTGAAGATCATTTGGCTTATAAAATAAAATGATGGAAATAGCGTTTCATAACACTAACAGAGCTACCTGCTTGGGTCAAAGGAGATAAGAGGCTTAGCTTGAGGCCATAGTTTATCCAAGTAGGAATATTGTAGGAGAGCACAATGTGATCTTTTTCCATGGGGGATTTGGAAGCACCATGATGAGAGTCAAAGAATTGTAAAAGTCACACAGTTGTGTTAAGAATAACACAAACAATGCCTCAAGATTTCGTGAGCAGAAGCAATACATCTAAATGGCAGGTTCCATGTGGGAAATGCAGACTAACATTTATCTTTGTGCTTGATAAATTTTGAACAGATCTGATATCTGGATCATTCTTGTATAACAAATAAAGACTTCATGTTTTATATAATGCATGCATTCTATTTTTATGTTTTGAGATGACAATGGTCTTTATCTGAATTTAACAAGGATTTTTTTCATCTCAGAGTATTCTGCAGTATACTATGGAATTATGGGTACTTGGCTGGTGGTGAATGGTGGACTGAATCATCTCTAGCCAAATTTAGCAGTCTCCTTTCTTAACAAAACCAAATCTAACCTTTAAGTGAACGATATTTTGGTAAGTGTGCTCTCCTGAACCATCATTCCTTTGAAAATTGTATTTAATTTTGAAACTTTTCCATTTCATCTCATCTGTTATTGTCAAAAAATATTTGTCCATTGGTGCATGGTCCAAAGGGAGTCAAAAAGAAATGGAGAGTCATTAGTATGTTTCCTGGGGACTTAAGGCAAAGGCTGAGGTGCATGCTTTTATGAGTATGTGTGATAGAGTGTTTAGGGGTGTTTTGGAGAAAGCTGATAGGTTCAGGAGCTGTTAAATAGCAGAAGATCCCAAGTAAAAGTGATGACTCTTCAAAGAATGCTAGTCTACACTCTTTTGGGTCTACAGCTATTACTGGTTTCTAGTTATCTGGGATAGAATATTAGGTCTGTCATCCTATTCTTTCAATAATTAGCCATTCTTTTCTTTTCCATGGCAGTTCTTAAATGTAGCTATATATGATTGAAATACAGTGACACTTAATTCATTTGGACTCCACTAGTTCAGAATTTATGATAATTTAGGCAAAGTTACTTTCGTTATCTATGTGGGATAAAAGGTTTAGTCACTAAGCAATTTGAGAATGTTAGGAGATTAGAGAGGGTGGTACTGAGAATGATAGAAAGAAATCAAGTTTACATCACGCCAAAAATATCGCATCAAAGCTAGAAGGGGCAGGAAAGGGTAACTGTGGTTCTTACATTGTTTTTTTTGCTGCTGATGGCAAAATGCATGTTAAAGAAAAGACTATGGGACAGGAGAGTGTAGGACAATGACTATATCTCATTTACTTAGGTTTTGTTCCATTCAAATTCATTTGCTTACCAAACTAGAGAGGATGTTGAAAGTGACAGGGGTTTTGTAGACCAACTTCTGTGGGTCTTCTTTGACCTCTGAAATTAGTTTGGGGTAGGGGATGGGGAAGTAAGATCTCCAGAAATGTTTAAATGAGAGTTATAAGGAATTTCTAATCACAAATCAAAGAGTTATCTGGAACAAAAGACTATAATTTAGAATTAAACTTAGGGAATTAAAAGAAAAGGCCTAATCTTAAGTTTGAGAATACTTTTCCTGTTTTTTGTTTTGTTTTGTTTTGTTTTTTGGTTTTTGCTTTCCCCTTGAACTTTGTATGGTAGCTCATAATTTTGGCTAAAACTACTTAGTTATTAGCTTAGTTTATCCTAACAAGATAAAGATAACGCCTATGATTTTATTGGTATACGCAAGTGAAAAAACTACCTCAACCAATGTAAGTTGTCACCTTCTCTTCAATTTATAGTCTTAGGGAGTTGCTTAGAACATTTAGAAGTCTTCATAGAGTCACACTACTATACATGTCAGAAAGGAGACTTGAATCCAACTCTTCCTGGTTTTGAACCTAGATTTCTATCTACTATACCATGCCATTTCTTATGTATTATACAAGATAATCGATGGGAACTAAAATGGCTAGTAGGTGACTCTGAAGAGATGATGTCCAGAAGTGGGTAGCAGAGAGAAGTTTTCCAGTGGAGATACCCAGAAATGACAACAGACCACCCAATAGAGAGCAGAAATTTGACACTCACCAGATATGATGCACTCAGTACAGAGAAGGACTTGCCTAACAAAGAGTATGTTAACATCATCAGAGGATATCTAAACCCTTGAAATGTTGATGATGTGAATCACATGAGTATATGTGTACCTCAGTCATGTGGATTCTTGGTGTAAACTTTTAATGTATTGTCCTTGCTTTCATGTGCTCATAACATGTGTGTCCTTCATGAATGTCCTCTGGTCACACATTCTTTTTCTCTGTATCCTCTCTTTTGACCACTAGTGTGATGATCTATGGGAGAATGTATCACATGTACATGGGGAGAATTTTTTTCTAGTTTTATTTGCTATGGTGTTAGGTTAAATGTCTTTTATTTGAACTAATACATTTTTTAGCTGGTTAGTAAATAATAAATATGTTGGCATGAGCAATGGCTTTGAGTAGCTGCAGACTCACTTTGAATCTGGAGTAGCTCTTCAGGGCAACCCATGTGTGAGATGGAGTTATTAAATTCTAAAATGTTTTATGAGTTGAAAGGGATCTTATGGATCATTGATCATATCATATCATTTCTCAGATGAGAAAACCAAGGCCCAGAGAAGTTTTGTGACTTGCTCAGGAAGACAAACTTTTTAAAAGAGAATTTTAACAGTGTTGTTTGCTTATAACTTTATATGCTAATTACAAACTTACTCTCTCATTAAAGTAGGCCTGGGAGAAGCTCTTAGTAAAACATAATCATCTCTTGTCTAACTGTTTTGAAAATGATAGGACTACAGTTTCCTCATCTATAAAAAGGAGGTGAGAGGAGTAGACTGGATGACCTCCAAGGTCCCTTTCAACTACCAAGTCTTGAATCCCACGATCCTCTTTGGTATTTAAAAGATCTAATAATTCCAGTTTTTTACTGCTTTCTAGACACCTTGTTTAAATAAGTGATATTTAAGCTTATGCAAGTTTTGATGATATAGCAATTTGAATAGAAAAAGTACTCTCAGAACATTCTAGATAGGGTATCAATGGGTCTCTGAGTTACATGTTGAAGGCTTTTGTTGGGTAGGGGTCCAGTCAGTTTTCTCTGGCTTTAAAATGGGAGATGATAGTGTTCATCCCTGACTAACCCCAGGGAGTTAATGAATTAACTTCTATAGAGACCATAAAAGCCCAGATGAAAGGAGCCATATAAAAACAAAGTGTTATTAGTTTTCTCTCATAACTTTGTTTTCTGGTTGTTGCATTTCAGCATCACAAGAAACTAGCCTCACCAAAGCAAACAAAATAATTGCTTTCCACACCTACCATAGCTTTAAAAGGGTCCTGTATTATGAAATAATGATCATGATAATAATAACAACAACAATAACAATAATAAAAATATTGCCTTGTACCTAACTAACACCTTTCTCCTGATGTGCCCAAAACACATTGGAAACAAAGAAGAGTTGTCAACAGACATAAACAACTTATAGGGAAAAAAATTGACTCATCTCTAAAAAGCTCCACTGTGGGAGATAATAGTCCTATTATTTTCATACACTGACTGGCAACCACGGCATCTATTTTTGCTGCTAAACTAACAATAAAAATGCTAGGTAAAAATAAAAAGCAGAGAAATGTTTTGGGGGATGAGAAGTGTTCACCTCATGAAAGGTTGACTTCTTGGTAGGCTGGACTGGACAGGGTTTAGATACAGTCCAGGACTAAAAGCTATCACCATGACAGGAGGTAATGATTGATGGTCTGGGGCCTTAATACAAGGTGATTTCAGTCTGGTTCCTAGAGACCTTCATCAGCATCTTTTTCACAGGATCCTGTTTTGCCATCTCCAAAGACAGAACAGAGGCTGAATAAAATAGGAAGCATGTCATGTCCTGCGAAGACTTTCTCACAATCAAGTCTTAGATCCACATCTACCCTGATTCTTGGGGAGAGAATAAGAATCATAGAATCACAGAGCTGGAAAGACCTTCAGGGGATATCTAGCCCAGGCTGTCACTGTATAAGCTTTCCCTTCATAACAGCTTTGACAAATGGTCATCTAGCCTTGACTGGAAGTTTTCTAGTGAAGGAAAACATAAGCATGTAAACAATTTGCAAAGCAACAGAGCCAAAAGTGGCCAACTAAAATAATACAAACTGATTACTCAAATGCTAGAAATTCAATGAACGAAAGAGGTGGATGGAGTCAGTAAAGGGAGAGTTTCTTACAGAAGGTAGGCTTTAACATGAATTCTAAAGAAGGAGATGGGAAATGGAGATGTGAGCTGGGAGCACATCCCAGGTGAGTAGGAATAGCATGTGCCAGAGGCAAGTCCCAGAGAGAGGAAGTAATGGAGGATGGAACACTGAGTAGCTTGATTAGACATGGGAATTGATAAGAAATGAAACTGAATGTGATGAGGCTGATGAAGGGCTTTGAAGGTCAGGTCAAGGAATTTAGGTTAAAAGAATATAAAATAGAGAACCACTATTGGTCACTTATTTGGGTCATGATAAAAGGGTGTATTGAGAAAGATTATTTGAGGACTGATGTGAAGGATGGATTGAAGGAGGGAGAAAGAGACAGACACAGAGAGAGACAGAGAGAGAGAAAGAGAGACAGACAGAGACAGACAGAGACAAAGAGAGAGCAAAAGAGAGAGAGAGACAGACAGACAGACAGACAGAGACAGAGAGAGAAAGAGAGAAAGACAGAGACCAAAAGCAGAGAAGAACCAACAAGGACTGATGGTAAGTTGGGTGGAAATGACCACTCCTTGGAATTTGTGATAGAAAAGGAAAAGCAGGCAGGGAAAAGATAGTCAGACTTCTACACTAGATTTTGAAAGAACAAATTTCAAGAAATTCAAAGAAGGTTAGATAGGCTCCCCTAGACTAAAATTTTATATACAAGTCAACCTAGGTTGGAGAGAAAGTTCTCACTTCTGAAGATACAAAGTGAAATTATTTAAATAAAGCAAAAGAAGCCAGGAAGGATTGTCAAAAAAGATCATTGTGAACTCTCTGAACAACTAAGATTTATAAAATATGTATCCACAAGCACATCCTTCCTTTACCAATGCTTTTCCTCTGAGATATCACTCAATTTATTCTATATAGATTTTATATATATATATACATATATATATATATATATAGTTGCTTTCCTCATTCAAATATGAGCTCCTTAAGAGCAGGTGCCATATTTTTACCTTTTTACTTATCTTCAGGACTTAGCATAGTGCCTGACATATGTTAAGCACTTAATAAAAGCTTACTGACTGATAGCAGAATATGGAAGCAAAGACAAAGTAACAGAATGAATACAAAAATGTGCACAGACCTTTATGGCTAGTGTCAAGAGCACCTAAAGTTAAAAATAAAAGAAGGTTATTCAATGGATAGAGAACCAAGTCTGGAGATGGTAAGTCATGAGTTCAAATTTGACTTCTGACACTTCTTAGCTGTGCTACTTTGGGCAAATCACTTAACCCCAAAAGCCTAGCCCTTTGTACTTCTGCCTTTGGAATAAATTTGTAGTGTCAATTCTATAGAAGATAAGGGTTTGAAAAAAGAATAAACCAAGGATGGTGAAGAGAACTAAGGAGAAAAGAGATTTGGGTTTTAATAGCTACATTAGGGAAAAGAAGACAAGGTGAGTTGGAATTGCTATTTAGGATGGATGGGAGAATGATGATTGATGGTAGAGTAAATGACATTGCTCCTCTTTTGTTTGGATTCTGTTTTGTCTGATAAAGGGGATGATATCAGGACTGAAAAATATAGAATAATATGACTTATAGGAAGATGGTACTTAAGATGAGAATGCAATAGCTTCCCTTAATGAAATCAAGTTATCACAGTTTGGACTTTGGCCTGGGTTCAATTTTCTCTTTTCTCTTTCTTGTGACTTTATCAGTTCCCTTGGGTTTAATTCTCTCCATGCAAATGATTCCCTAGTCTATAGATCCAGTCATTCTTTCCACTAATTTCCAGTCCCATATTACCAACTACCTATAAAACATTTTAGACTCAATATCCTATAGACCCCAAACAGCACATCCAAACAGATTCATTATTTCTTTCCCTTAACCCACTCATGTATCAAGCCTTCCTATTTCTGTTGAGTACACCACCATTTTTCTAGCTCATAACTTTACCAAATCAACAATTATCAAATCTTGCCTTTTTTACCTTCATGGCATTCCTTGCAACCATCTTGTCACTACTCACTGTCTTAGTTCAGGCCTTCATCATCTCTTCTTTAGACTTTTACAGTGACTTCCTAATTGGTCTCCTGCCTTCATTTCCAACTCCAACTCCACTCTCCATACACTTGCCAAAATGATTTCTTTAAGTACAGATCTGATTATTTCATTCTTCTACTTAATGAATCCCCTATTACCTCTAGGATAAGAAATAAAATTTTCTTTTTGACTTTTAAAGCTCTTTACAAACTGGCTTTCCCTTTCTTTCTAGCCTTATTATTGTACAATAATGTTGTTATACTCTATAGTTTGCCTAGTGGACTTCTCCCTGTTTTTCATTCATGTACTCCACCTCCTCTCTTCAGGATTTTACACTGGTGATTCCCCATGTCTGAAATGTACTCTTTCCTCACTAGTACCTTAAGGAATCTCTAATTTCCTTCAAGACTCAGCTCAAATACTATCTTCTATATCAAGGGTCCATGATATAATCTGTGGTCCATGAACTTGTTTTTTTTTTTTTAAACCCTTGTACTTCGGTGTATTGTCTCATAGGTGGAAGATTGGTAAGGGTGGGCAATGGGGGTCAAGTGACTTGCCCAGGGTCACACAGCTGGGAAGTGGCTGAGGCCGGGTTTGAACCGAGGACCTCCTGTCTCTAGGCCTGGCTCTCACTCCACTGAGCTACCCAGCTGCCCCCTGAACTTGGTTTTAAAAATATTTCATACCTGTATTTTGATATAATTGGCTTCTTTTTGTAATCTTATATATTTTATACATTAAAAATATATCAAAAAGGCCAAAATATAAAATTAAATGGTTTAATATCAATATGGCAGTGTTTCCAGTGGAGAACCATATAGATATAATAATGGGTTCTGTGTTTTTAAACCATTTTATCAGTGACTTGATATCACAGGTATCATTACATTTACAGATGACACTAAACTCAAAGGGATAGCTAATACACTGGATAATAGAGTCAAAATCCAAAAAAGAACTTGGCTAAACATTGGACTGAATCTATTGTATTAAGAGGAAAATCAATGAGAAGTGTAAAGTCTTACACCTGGGCAAAGAAAGTCAACTTCAGAATTTAGGATCTGAGAGACATAATTATATAGAAGTTTGTCTGAAGGTCAGTGAGTCAGAAGTGTGATACAGCAGCCAAAAAGTAAATATAATCTTGGATTTCATTAAGAGGCATAGCTTCCAGAAATAAGGAGATGATAGCTCTTCTGAACACTGCCCTTTTGTCAGACCTCATCTGGAACACTGTTTTCCATACCGAGCATTGTAGTTTTAAAAGGACATTAGAAAGCTGGAAAGTTTCCAGGGAGGGCAACCAAAATGGTGAAGTGTTGAGTCTATATCTTCTCTTATAAGATCAGTTGAAGTGAATGGAAATAATTATAAAAGACTCAATGGATCTCAATAGCAGACTTCCAGTATTTGAAGGGATACCTTGTAGAAAAAAGGAGTAAGTTTGTTCTTTTTTGCCCTTAAGGGCAAAACAGGAAGCAATCAGTAAAACATATAAGGCATATTTAGGCTGGATGTCAGAGAAATTTTCCTAATAATTTGAGCTTTTGGAAAGTGGAATGGGCTAATCTAAGAGGGTGATTTGTTTCCCTTTTTTTGATAAGTAGTAAATGGGATTCCTTTTGGTTGTAGGTTAGACTATGTGACCACTTGGGTTCCTTCCAATCCTCAAAATTCTGTGATCCTGCATTCTGCCATTCCTATAGTCAGAACCTAAGGTATAAGCTTAGAAGTTTACTTGGATTTACCACAACAAGATGAGATATTTGGCAGCAGAGATACTTAATGAAAGCTCTAAAAATTAAAGTTCTCTGGTATTAACTCATGAGGTTTTTAACCTTGCAGGAGATTATGTCTTCTCATCTTGTGAATTAAGCTATCTTTACACTCTATATGGTGCCTAATTTCTTTCCTTTGAGGGTTTAGGGCTGGAAATTTTGTAGAAAACAAGCATTTGGCTGTCGATGGTCATGTAATCTGCCTTCCTTTTTTTCTTATCTCCTTCCCTCCATCTGAGCAGATCTACATAGCCAAAGTAACATGAAATTCTCTATTGACTCCAGAATTGTTAGTAAGGATAACTCAGATAATCCAAACAAACAGAAAAACTCTAGACCTACCACAATCATATGGATTATCTAACTAGACCCACTTGAGAGATTGGCAACCCGGTAGATTCAAGTTCCTTCCTCAGTTGTATACAGCTTCTCTGGCACATTGGCCCATCTCTCAGCTGGGTTGGGAAATGGCCACAATGCAACTGGCTCCAAATCACACCAGCTGGTATATATCCTTGGCCCCATACTCCAAAAACTCATTTAGCCTTGGGGAATTGACCAACCCTACACTGAAGGCCATGAAAGTGATACAAACCAGATATTATGAACTAGACTGGTAGAAGCCAGAAGAAACAATTCTATTCATAAGTATGCACTGAAACATTATGGGTAGAGCATTACGTGAGGCACCTGGGGATACAAATATGAGTAAGAAACAATCCTGGTGCTGAAGTAGCTTACAGTCGAAAGGAGGAGATAAAATGATATGTGATATTATAGAAGTACTACAGAGGCTACAAAACTAGGTGTAATATGAAGCGGAAAGAAGACTATGCCCAGAAGAGATGGATCAGAAGAATGATCTTCATAAAGAAAGTAGTATGAGTAGACTTTAAAAGATGGGGAGGAATTTAGTAATTGAAGAAGAGGACAATAAAGGCATAGGAAAAATGTGGGAGCAAAAGTACAGAGATCAGAAAGTACAGAATGTGTTTGGGGAGTAGAGCCCACTTTGGCTAGAAGATAGAATGTAGAAAGTGTTCCTATAAGATAAAGCTAAAAAGTTAGGGGGAAATGACAAATTGTAAAAGGCTTACAAGATTAAGCAAAGGAGTTTAATCTATTTTATATACTGTAGGAACAGAAGAACATTTTTGAGTACAAAAGCAATGGTCACATATATTCAGCAAAAAGAACATTCTGGCAATGATATGAGTGGCAAGGGGTGGTGGAGAGAGAAGATGTAGAAAGACCTTTCAAGAGGCTATTTCAATAGCACAGGAAAGTGCAAATGAGAGACTGTTCCAAGATGGGGGTGGTCGGAATAGAATGGAAAGGAACAAATGAGGGATCTATTATAAAGGTAAAATTCATAGGACTTGATAACTGAGTTGTGAAAGGGAATCACAGTCAAAGAATCTTGGGCTTCAGGATATAGTGTCCAACCAGTACCTAAACAGCCATTCCTTTGACAAGAACTTTGATAAGTGGTCATCTTGCACCAATTTGCTCCTGAAGTAGCCCACTTCATTTGAAAATAGCTCCAATTATCAGGAATCATTTCCTTACATGATATTTAACATCTTTGTAATTTTCACTGGTATCTTCTAGCTCTTCTCTCTAGGGTCAAGAAAAACAAGTCACATCCCTCTTCTACATTAGTAACCCTTCAGTTTTTTGAAGGAGCCGTATCACTCCTGTCTTCTCTTTGCCAGACTAAACAACCCATATGGAATATTCCATACCAGAATACATGGAATAATCTCCACTTCCTTCACCATATTTGAGGTATTGGATAGAAAGCATTTATTTAATGTTAAAAGAAGAAAACACATGTAGTTAATTTTAAAAGAATAAGGTTAGGAAAGTCAGATTTGTGTTCATTTTATCTAGTTTTTATTTGAATACTATCAAATGAAATACCCACCAATGGGTATATCTCTATAAATTGTGAGCTTTCATACTATAAGAATGAGATTAAAAATATGTATATTTGATAAGTTAAGAAATCTGGAATGTTGTCTCAAGGACTGCAGAGAGGCTCAGGCAAGGAATTCTGTGGAAGGTTTTAGAATGTAAGAAGGAGGAGGAGCAGAGAAGTGAAGTGGCCAGTTAACTCTGGATGAAGAAAGCGTTAGCTAGCTGTTTTCTCTCTCTCTCTTACCACAAACAGACTTGGATTTGAGAGGAAAGGAGGAAAATCCTGCTATATCTTAGTGTTTTTCCTTTGAACACTTTGGAAAAGACTAGGAAGAGGAATTTGTTACCATGAACCAGTGATACAACTGTTGATTTGAAGACCAATGAGATACTGTCTGTGTTTTGAACTCTTGAGTCTCTCTTCAGAGTCACAGCTCAGCTTCATTGAGCTTCAGCCATTTTAGCCTCACTGCTTTTCATAGCTTGGAGACAACTTTAAGATATAGAAACTGAACTTATATAAGGATTTAGTTAGTTTATTTAGATAGTTTGGGAGGTTTTAGGCAGTACAAGAAGTAGTAGAATAGCTTGGGTGAATTCTGAAGATCAGAAGAATTTCGTCTTTTGACAAAAGAGGAGTGGGTGGAAATGTAGTTCCCTTAGTGTTAAAGCATCCTTATTTTTATTAATCCTTATATTTAACTTTATATTATAAGTAAAATAGATATATTTGCACACAAGACTCTCCAAGTTAGTTTGTACACTGAGCCCAGTGAAGAAAAGTTCAAACTTGAGCTTTCCTTTAAGGAGGAGAACTGGGGTACTTTGTAGACATTAGACAAAGTATCTAGGGTAGTTTCCTACCTTATTATAACAATACCATGGAACATAATGCTGAATTAATTATTCCTGCCTCAAATATTAGTTTTTCATGAGGAAAAAATATGGCAGACATCATTCAAATCTGGTAAATGAATCATTGTTCATGCCATTAGAATCAGGTTCAACTCAGTTTTGGAAAGATGCTCCAACACTAATTTGTTAGTGATATAAATAAACAAAATAGTGTGGGGAGATACTTGGCTAGATGATATAACCCTTGAAGGAAGAGACCAGTTTTATTAGACAGAGCTGTGGAGGAAATGCATATATGGAATAGGGGATGGCCTGAGAAAATGAACAGAGGCAAATGGGAATAGATGAGTTCTTTTTGGCTAGAACATAGAATGACTTTTGGTGAGAGGAGGCATATTCAGTAGCTTTGGAGTTAGAAGATTTAGGTTCCAATCCTGACTTTGATACTACCTGTGAGACCTCCAGCAAGTGATCTAACATGTTTGGACCTTTATTTTCTTATCTTTAATATGAGTGGAATGGGCTAAATGGCTTTGAAGATCTATTCCAACTCTAAATTTAATATCCTATGAACCTCATTTGGATGTATGCTATATTGTCAATATCCTTAAAATGTGGTATCCAGAACTAAATACAGTAATTGATAGAGTCTGACCATAGCAAAGTAAAGTGAGACTCTTTTCCCCTTGTTCCAGACATTATTTTGGGCAGTTATGTGGCACAATGGATGAAGTTCTTGGCCTGGAGTGAGGAAGACTTGAGTTCAAATCTGACCTTAGATTCCTACTAGCTGTGTAATCTAGAGTAAGTTACTTAACCTCTGTCTGCCTCAGTTTTCTCAAATGAAAAATGGAGACAATAATAGCACCTACATTGTAGTATAGATCAAATAAGATATTTGTAAAAAATTTAGCACAAGGCCTGGGCATGGTAAATGCTTAATAATTGTTATTTCTTATCCCCTTCCCTGAATATAACCTAAAATAGCACTAATGGAAGGCAGTATAATACAGAGAAAAGAGTGCTTGGTATGGGGCCAGGAGAGACCTAGATTCAAATCCTTTCTCTAGGTATATGGCCAATTTCTAATTTCCAGTTATAGCCTTAATTTCTAATAATAGCCTCAGTTTTGTTGTTGTAGAATAGTGATAATAATCCCAGTACTGACTACCTCAGGGGATTATTGTAATATTTACCTGGGATGAGGCACATAAAACATTAGAGAAATGTCTACTTTTATGGGATTACTAGCTTTTTTGGTTACTATACCACAATGTTCACTCATTTTGAGCATGCCCTACAATCCCAAGAGCTTTTTGTGCGTCAATTAGTTTTTGGTTGTGCCTTCCTAATCCTCTAGTTGGGAAGTTGTTGGTTTTTTAAAATTTCAGGTGAATAACTTTATACTTATCTCTACTAAATTTCATTTTTTTAAGGTTTGGTCTATCTTTTTAACCTGTCAGTATCTTTTAAGTGCCTGACTGCCCTCCACTGTGTTAGCCAATTCCCCCCACAGTGTGTCATCTTCAAAGTTGACAACTATACCATTTTTGCCTTCATCCAAGTCATTTATAGGAAACTGCCTCTGCCAGCTATATTCACCCTTTCATTCCTCCCCAGGCTCTACTCCTGACTCTAAAAACTTTTTCTATCATGTCACAGAAACCTTCTCACTCTGGAAATCATACCATCCGTGATTCTTTTTTCTGACTGGTTAGGTCCTCTTAGAACCCCCAATTTAAGGAAAGTACTCAGATTAGTCATATTCATTCTTTTGATTACTTTTCAAACTCCATTCCTACCTCTCTGAACCCTTTCTACCATATTCCCTTCATAGGTACTTTCTCCCTCTCCTCTACTTTTCATTTTTGTGTATGTGTGTTGACTTTCTTCATTAGGATGTAAGTTCCTTGAGGGCAAGGGTGAGCTTCCTTTCTGCTTATATTTGTATGTTCAGTACTTAGCACAGTTTCTGGCATATAGTAAGCACTTGTTGATTTGTTGGCTTACAGCACTGGGCCAAGGAATATCCGACTGAAGACTTCCTTCCAAGTTCTGCCCTTCAAAACTCCTCAATATGCCACATTTTTTTTTCTTTTGCTCCAGTCTGTGAAGAAGTTGTCCTTTTCATTGCCAAAGAAATCTCCTCTATTGATGCTCTTAATGTCATTCTCTTCTTTTTCCTCTAGAACAGGGGTCAGCAACATTTTTTGGCCTTGAGAGCCATAAATGCCACATTTTTTAAAATGTAATTTCGTGAGAGCCGTACATTGCTCACAGTGCATGCTCCTGTAACAGCGCCTGAAAAAAAAATTGACTTTATGGCTCCTTCAGAAGGAGCCATATCTGGTCCTCAAAAGAGCCAGATATGGCTCGAGAGCCATATGTTGCCGACCTCTGCTCTAGAAACTTACCCTTGGTATCTTTCTACTTCATCTATAAGAATAGTATGAGAAACTATCATCTGCTTTGCTGAGCTCTTAAGTTTGAGATGTCATATAGCATTCAACTCATCTGTAATTCTGCAAGCTAGTCAGAAGACTCCAAAGTCTATATATCTCTATGGTTCTCTATAAATATCCATATCTCTATCTCTTTATATAAATATCTCTTTATATTGTGTCTGTCTATCTATCTGTTTATCTATCTATTATCTTGGATTTTTTCTTGAGTTCCAATTCCCTACTGTCTCATAGATCTCTTCAACTGGAGTGGAAAGATTAATCAAGATAATAATGTGACTAAGTGAATATAGCAGGAGTTCTCAACCTGAGGTTCAGG
This sequence comes from Gracilinanus agilis, assembly GCF_016433145.1. Lineage (NCBI taxonomy): Eukaryota > Metazoa > Chordata > Mammalia > Didelphimorphia > Didelphidae > Gracilinanus > Gracilinanus agilis. The sequence continues at coordinate 152,514,198 of NC_058133.1, read as the reverse complement.
AACTTGTTTTATAAATTATTTTTAATCTTTCAATATAATTGGTTTGCTTTTTTATGCTATGCATTTTATTTTATTTATTTAAAAATATTATTCTGAAAAGGGATCAATTATCTTCACAAGATGGCCAAAGAGACCTATGACTTAATACAGTTTGGAACCCCTAGAACATGGTATTGGTTGAAAGACAATATGCAAAGAATTATCATTAATGGGTCAATGGCAACTTCCAATTCAGCAAGAGTTTAAGTATCTGCTATGTAAAAGGCACTCTGCTAGATGTTGAGGATATGAAGATGAAAACGAAACAGCTGCCCTCAACAAACTTACATTCTATAGTAGGGAGAAAGAGAGAAGAACATATAAAGAGAAGAGCATCTACATGATTGTTTCAGGAGGAGAGAGATAGCATTAACATAGAAGGGGATTAGTGGGGCAAATAGGTAATTCAATGGATAGAATGCCAAGCCTAGAAAGAAGATGTCCTGGATTCCAATCTGACCTCAGATACTTCCTAGCTGTGTGACCCTGGGCAAGTCACTTAACCCTCATTGTCTAGCTCTTCGTGCTCTTCTGCCTTGGAACCAATACTTAGTATTGATTCTAAGACAGAAGGTAAGAATTTAAAACACACACACACACACACACGGAATTAGGAAAGTCTTCCAGCAAGAAGTGGCATATGACCTGAGCTTTGAAGAAGCTAGGGGGGTTTAAGAGTCTGACCATGAACTTGAGGTGCCAATAGTACATCTTGGAGATGTCTACCAGGCAATTGCTAGGGTCTCTGCCCCAGGTGGGTGCTATTTTGGGTTTTCTTTTCCCAACTCTGCCCATTTCCTCTTTCTGTCTGGGTAGTCTGTGGAACACTTCCATGACAGTATTACTTCTGCTGACCCTCTCTTGATCTGCTCTCAACTCTTCTGCTCAGGGCTGCCTCTTCCAATTTTCCTCACAGTAGGATATCTGCATAATAGGCAATGAGCCTCCTCTTACCACCTTTATGGATTCTGCTCCTTTTATATAAGATGTTCTTCTGGAGTAATATTATTGATGATAACAGCTCATATTTATAAAACACTTTAAGGCTTAACAATGGTTCCTTATATACATTAGCTTATTTGATCCTCACAAAACCTCTGACTATAAAGATTATCACAACCACTGCTTTTATAAATGAGGAAATAGATTTATGACGTATAATGACTTGTCCAAAGTCACAAAGCCATTAAGTGTCTGAAGGGAGATAACAACACTCATTTTCCTGATACCTAGTTCTAAACTCTTCCCAGTAGGCCATACAACCTCTGTAATAGTCCAGCCCCAAATTATTTTCCAGCAAGATTTTAGCAACACAAGTAAGTCAAATTTGCTGTCTCCTCCATTAAGATCTTAAGAGAAGCTCATTGGAGTAGTGGATAGAGTACCAGACCTACAGTCAGGAAGACTCATCTTCTTGAGTTCAAATATGGCCTCAGACACATACTAGTTGTGTGACCCTAGTCATCTTGCCCTGTTTGCCTCAGTTTCCTCATCTCTAAAATGAGCTAGAGAAGCAAGTGGCAGACCACTCTAGTAAGTTTGGTAAGAAAACTCCCAGTGGGGTTACAAAGAGACACAACTGAAACAAGTGAATGAGAGCAACAACAAAGCCTTAGGATCTCTAGTTCAATCTGTTTATTAGCCAGACACTTGCATTTGCATATAGCTTTCTGAAACCATGGGTTTTACCACTAATTCTCTTATTGTATATTGTCTCCTATGAATTACCAGTTCTTTTGTTTGACATTTTTATTCCTATATTCTAACCAATTCAATATTTATTAAATATCAATTACATGAAAATATTCCCAGGAGGTCCTAGAAATATTCTAACACTCCAATGCATCTGGGTCTTTATAGATATAAGAATTTTTCTCTGCACATGACAATACATTAATCCTTCACCATCTCATGTGATTATCAACAATATCTTCCCATAAATTCTCCACGTTGGATCTGTCCAACATGTTAGGGGAGTTCCTAATATTCTCTTAACATTTTGTGGATACCAATGGAGTATGTAGGTTATTTATTGATTATTCCTTGTTCTTCCTATGTGTTCAACCCATCTTTTGGGAGGAGAAGGGAGAATATTACATTTCTCTACTCATGCCCACCATATGCCTTTTAATTGATTCTAAATTTAAAATCTCCAGAGACTATAGTATTCTATGACTTGAAGGTATATACTGTCATCAGAAGAATGGCTTTTACAAAAATAGGTCTTTGTTTCTGGGAGAAATTTGGGGGCCATTAAAAGAGTTATGTAATTTCTAATAGGTTTCTTGATTGATTTTTAATTGAGAGGCAATCCAACCTATTTTCCTCCTCTTGTTCAATTCTGGCCCCAGTTCATTATCTATTTTCAGAGTCTGCCAAGATGTATGCGCCAATGGGTGAGTTGTATAAGATGGCCATCCAATGTATATTAGAATCTGAACAATAGACTCTTTTCACCTACTTTGGGGTATTTTACATGGATAATTAAGTCAAACTCTTTGATTGTGGATCTCACTGCAGAGATGATTCTGTCAATGTTCTAGGGCTTGATATAATGAGAATAGCATCATTTGTAAAAAATCATTTGTGTCTAGAGAACCTCTTCATCCTTACAGAATCATTTTTCTATACGGATTTTGCACTGGATCTCACTCATGAAAATAGAAAACCCCATTGTAAAGCAAACTTCTCCCTATTTTATGCTTGGCTTGATATTTGAGAATTATTTCGATTGATATATTTTTCAAGGAATCTTGAATAATTTAAATAATAATTGAACATGCTTAAGATAGTCTTAGAATAAAGGTCATGAGATTGTATTTTTCTCTAACAAATGAAGTGACTTTTTTAAAGTCAAAAAACAATAAGCACAGTAGGGTCTTGTATTTTTTACACATTTTCGCCAATAGTGTATTTGTGAGGATATGTTCTCTTCTGAAATATTGCTTGCAAAATCTCATTTATTCCCTTTTAATACCCTCATCAAAGTTGCCCTTGATCTCTGTGGAGATTATTCTCATAAATTTTGATATAGATTGGAAAGTAGGCAGGTAAGTCAGAGGTTATTGCTATTCTGTGCCCCTTTTCTGTGAATAATAAGAGCCAATATTTTTCTAAGCTTTTGGGTTCTTTCCTTCTTTCATATAACATTAGAAATTTATCCTTCAATGCCATTAAAATTGTGTACATCCAATGTGGACTTTCTCTTTGTGTGTTTAGCCTAGTCCAGCTGCTTTTCATATCTTTTTTTTCCCTTCAGTACCATTTCCACTTCCTCAGAGAACACATCTGGGACTGTGATTTTAGAGTGTACATGAGGGGGTTCCATTGGTCTTGATGATGAAAATAGGCTGGTTATAAAATTCTTTACAGATCTTTTCCATTTTTATCTGTTTGTTGTTCTCTTTTCAGTTTCATCCTCATATGCCCCTTGAATGACAGAGCTTACTTAGTTGGGCCTCTCACCAAGCTTTCTTTAAATTCTTTGTTTTTTTTCCCCCTCTTCATTCTATGATTTCTTGTTTTGTGAGGTTCTTCTGCTCCTCAAAAATCATAGTACCATAATATTTTTCACTGGAAGATTTTACAAATGAATTCATATACTAAACTGTTTGGCACTGGAGGTACAAGACAAAAAATGATTGCTATGTCCTTCCTTCCCTTCCTTTTTAAGGAGACAGGATTATTGATCAGCTTTGTAAGACTGTAGGCAAATATAGGTAGAGGAATGTGGAGAACATCATTGTGAACTCCTTCCATCACACTAATTTGTTCTTGGGATAATCTCAATATCTTCATTATCTTTTCCTCCAGCCTCAAAATAAAAAAAAAATGACTTTCTCCTCCTAATTAACCTGTTTATATGTTCTCTCAGTCTGATCCCATCCCATTGTCTTTATCTAGTAGTTCTTTTTAAAAATTGTATCATTCCTGAACTTAAATAACAATTTAAAGAAAATTTACAGCATAACACAAAATTCTAAAAATTTCTACATGAAACTATCTCCATATTATGTTTTGCTTGTTATATGTGCTTCCATCTGAATTTCTCTTCCTCTTTAATTCTTTCTTTCTTTCTTCCTTCCTTTCCCTCTTTCTCTCTTTCCCTCTTTCTCTCTCCTCTCTTTCTTTCCTTCCTTCTCTTCCTTCCTTCCTTCCTTCCTTCTTTCCTTCCTTCCTTCCTTCCATC
>NC_058133.1:152475024-152509693 GCF_016433145.1 Gracilinanus agilis | reverse complement strand
CCTTCCTTCCTTCCTTCCTTCCTTCCTTCCTTCCTTCCTTCCTTCCTTCCTTCCTTCCTTCCTTCCTTCCTTCCTTCCTTCCTTCCTTTCTTTCTTTCCTTCTTCTTTCCTTTCATCACTGTGGTAAACCTCCTGCCTGATGACATAAAGAAGAACTCCTGTAAGAAATAAGCATGGCCACACAAAATGAATCCATGTCCAAAGGTTTACGTTCATTGAATTCATTGCCTTTCTATCAAGATCTGGGTAATATGTTCATTATAAGTTCTCTGGATACCTGATTGGTCATTATATTGATCAGAGTTCTTAAATTTCTCAAAATTGTTTTTCTTTACCATAATGTCTTTGTATAAATTCTTTTCCTGATTTTGCTCAGTTTATTCTGAGTCAGTCATTTGTTATTTCTTATGGAGCAATAGTATTCCATTACATTCAGATATCACAATCTGAAGCACCTCCCTTATATGACAATTATTTTTCTTTTCCCTTCTTTTAATCTCCTCTTATGAGTAGGAAGTTTGTTTATGACTATTTTTTCTTTTCAGTAGTATCCTATCTCAAATCCAACTCCCCATCCCCATTGTTTCCCTGTTAAGTGTGATGTTTTTCTTCATCAAACTGTGTATGTGTGTTCAACCTTCCTTTGTCTTTTTCAGATGAGCGTGATGTTTAACTGATGTCCAATCCTCCTTCCCCACACTCCCTTTTCCATGTTTTTGTATCTTTTTCTTTTCATATCCTCCAGTTATTATAGATAGCAAGCTGCACTCCCTTCTTCATCTTTTCTGCATTAGTGTCTTTTTCTTTATACTCTCTTTTCTCTTTCTCTTAAAATCCTCAAAAGAATTTTACTTCTTTTCAGAAGAAATTTACCCTCAAGACCTCTATTTTTAAAAGACATAACTCTTTAATGCCCTCTGGAAACATTCAGGTTCTGATGAGACACTTATTTCTAAATTTCTTTGGATATTGTATTTGTTTTTCCTAGTTCCTTCTCAGCTCTATGCTATGTTTTGTTTTTTCTTGTTTTCCTTTCAGGAAAACTTGAAAATCCTCTATTCCATTAAAATTCCATTTTTTCCTATAGTATATTACTCAGGTTTTTGGGATAAGCTATTCTAGCTTCTAAACCTTTATGTCTTATCTTGGGAAAATTCTACTCCAGGAGTTATGGATTTTAGTTATAATATTCCCAGGAATTTTCCTTTGGGGATTCCTTTCAAGAAGTTATTGGTAGGGAGCTCAGTGGATTGAGAGCCAGCCAGGTCTAGAGACTGAAAGTCCTAGGTTCAAATTTGACCTCAGATACTTCCTAGCTGTATGGCTCTGGGTAAGTCACTTAACCCCTCATTGCTTAGCCCTTACTACTCTTCAACTTTGTAACCAATACATAGTATTGATTCTAAGATGGAAAATAAGGGTTTAAAAAAGATGTAACTGGTAGGATTTTCCTCTTTGCCTTCTAGTTTTAATGGATCAGGACATTTTTTACTCATGATTTCTTGAAGTACAGTGCCCAGAGTGATTTTTTGTTTTCTGTTTTTTGACAGAGGACTTGTATCATGGTTTTCAAATAATCTTAGATTATCTCTCCTTGGGTCTATTTTCCAGTTCAGTTGCTTTCTATATCAGATATTTTATGATTTCTTTTATTTTTTTCAGTCTTTCAATTTGTTATAACATTTCTCCCCGTATTCTGATTTTTTTTTAATTTTTTTAAACCCTTTACTTCCGTGTATTGACTTATAGGTGGAAGATTGGTAAGGGTAGGCAATGGGGGTCAAGTGACTTGCCCAGGGTCACACACCGTCTTCTGATTTTATTAATTTATGTTTGGTCTTTTCTTGTGTTTAGGGCATCCATTTTCTAGGTAAAGTTTAACAATTTCTCTTCTAAGCTTCTTCTACTTCCAAAACTTTAATTTTATTTTTATCTTTTGCTTCATTTTTTCATATTTTCCTTGTGGAAAATCCTCTTTTTTCTTTTGAGACTCTACTTACAGTTGTTGTGAAGGTAGATTTCCAATAATTTTTGGAACTTTGGGGTGTTTTCTTTGATTTAGTCATCTCTCTAACTTTAGTTTCTGGACTAAGACTTTATTCCAGAGTAAGGCTCCACCTTACCCTGGGTTGGCTAAGTTCTTACTCTGACCCTCATCTTCTAGGTTTAGTGCCCACCTGGCCCCATCTCCCCCATCCATCCTTGAGGTTCAGAGTTTGGGCTCTTCAGAGTCCTCTCTGATTTTTCAGGGAAAAAAAAGTATTCAGTATCTCAGAACCCTGAGGCTTGTACTGTCCCAGTCTAAGTGCATTAGCAAGAGAATGCTATGGCACCACGTTGGTCCTCATGAGCTTCTGAGTCCCAGTGCTTCCAAGATCTTGGAGCTTTCTGTCTACCATTGGGAACCAATCCTCTGCTCATCCTGATTCTGGACAGCTTTAAATAAATGTTCCCTGTCTCTGATGTTGCAGGAAGGTTCTGGCACTGGCTTTACTGGAAGTGGGAGAAGGAGAAAGTGGATATGGGAAGGGCAGGAGGGCACTTTACTGTTGTCTATAGGTTTACTTTTTGAGCAGTTCTAGGGTGGAATATATTATTTAATATAGTTTCTCATCAGACTTCCTGGTCATTATTTGTTATGGTGCAAACTTTAGGGATTTGATGCAGTAGGTCTGTGGGAATTAGTAAGCCTGCATTCAATTAAGGTGGCAATTTTGGCAGGAACCCTGTAGCAGCCACCTGCTCCATTGATTATTCATTTTCTCTCATAGATCTTCAGTTTCTCCCTCTGTTTTGATTCCTTCCCCTCAGCTTTGATATATGCTTAGAAATCCAGTGTCTAAAAATGCTTCTGACCCGGCAACTCCCTCAGAGTATTGACCTATTTCTCTTTTCCCTGATACTCTCAAACTCTCAGGATCATAGTCATAGATTTAGACTTGCACGAGCCATGGGGCCTAATCTCTTCATTTTACAAATGGGGAAAATGGCATGTAAAATGTTAAATGATTTGTCCTGGGTCACACAGTTAATGTGTCTGTAACAGGATTTGAACCAAGATCTTTCTAGGGAGAATAGTTTACCTCTGCTGTCTTCACCCCCTACCACTCACTTATTCCGTGAATTTTGATGTCTCTTCCCATGACTCATCTGAAATTATTGCTTCTGGATTCCTCTCAAGGTCATGTATATTCTCCTTATCACTAAATCTAATGGCCTTTCTTCTAAACTTTCTAGCTGACATTTTCATGAACCCCTATAACATATCTGTACCTAGACATCCCACTAGCATAACAAGCTGAAAATTGCTAAAATTAAATTCATTATTCTCCATCCTAATCCTGCTCCATCACCCTAAATTCTCTGAGTCTGCTAATAATACCACCATCCATTCAGCCACTAGACTTTTAACTCCAGAGGCATCACTGAATCTTCCCTCTCCCTCACTTCACATATTCAATCAGTTGTCAAGTTTTAATGTTTCTTTTTTCCTCCACTCTGATTGTTCTTGTTCAATTCTTCTCATCTATACTCTTTTTTGTTACTATTTATGTATATATAACATAATGTAATATATATCAAAAATATAATACATATGATTTGTTATAAATATGTAATAAACATGCTTATGCAAGAGAAACAAATTATCACATTATCTGTGTCCAAAAATCTGTCTCATTCTTTTTTCCCTGCTCCCTCTCACCTCTCCACCCTCCCCAAGAAAGCAGGTAATATGACGTAGATTATACATATATTATCATGTAATACATATTTCCATGCTCCATTATGTTGTGAAACAAGACACCTGCTGCTTACAGTAGAGAACAAAGGAAATAAAGTGAAGAATGGTATGTTTCAATCTGCAATCAGACTCTGTTCCTTCTATGGTGGTGGACATATTTTTTCATCATGATTCCCTTGGAGTTGTCCAGGATGCTTTTTTTTTTGGTTGATAATTGTTGTCATTTACAGCTGATTATCATATATTGTTGTTGTTGCTATGTGCAATGTTTTCCTGGTTCTGCTCACTTCACTTTGCATCACTTCATGTAAGTCTTTCCAGTTTTTTTTTTTTTTTGGTGATCATCTTGTTTGTCATTTCTATTTCAATTACCCATTCCCCCATTTGATGGACATCCCTTTGGTTTCTAGTTCTTTGCCACCATAAAAAGAGCTGCTACAAATATTTTAGAACATATAGTTTCCTTTCCTTTCTCTCTGATCACCTTTGAAAATAAACCCAATACTGGTATTTTTGAGTCAAAAGGTATGCACAGCTTTATAAGTCTTTGAGCCTAAGTCCAGAGTGCTCTCCTAAATGGTTCAGTTCATGGTTCCACCAACAATGTATTTGTATTCTGATTTTTCCACATCTTCTCCAACATTTGTCATTTTACTCTTTTATCATTTTAGCCAGTATGATAGGTATGATATGATATCTCAGAGTTGTTTTGATTTGTGTAGCCCCAATAGTGAGAATGCACCCCAGGACATAAAATTCCTGGGTAGATAGGAATCCAAGGACTTTCCAATCAGCCAGGCCATGGAAATAAGCCCAGAACATCCCAGAATGCAAGGTCTCTGGGGAAGTCATTAGCTTAGAAGCAGTAAGCATGGAGCATTTCCCCTTAGCTTGAACCCAACCTATTCTTCTCCCTGAGTTATCAGATGTTATGCCAAAAAACCACTAGGGCAAGAAACTCATTAGGAACCTTGCTAGGGAGTCACCCACTGAACTGCCAAATCCAGCTGAGCAATCATACATTGACATATCGATCAATCACATATAGAAAACTCTTGTCACTGAAGTAACCTATATTCATTGTCTTTACCCTGTGAATCATTCCCTATCATTGTTTCTGTATGAAGATTATCTAATTCTTTTATATATGTTATTTACCCTATAAATTGTAGACCCCAACTCAATAAACTTCACCTCCGCTCTGAGAGACCGCCTACTTAGTCATTAGACAGATTGGTCCTCCTATAACTCAGTCTCCCATGCTTCTTGCCCCAACTTGATGACCCACAGAACACAACATATATTTTTCCCAAATCAATAATGGCTGCAGTGGTTCCCAAACTTTTTTGGCCTGCCACCCCTTTTCCAGAAAAAAAATATTACTTAGCACCCCCTGGAAATTATGAAACTATTTATTGAACTCAGAATAGAAATAATACAAAAAAAGTGTGGCCATCACCAACTCCCTGGATCACTGCAGCACCCACCAGGGGGCGGTAGCACCTACTTCGGGAATCGCTGATTTAGAGCATCTTTTCATATAACTATATCTAGCTTTCATTTATTCATCCAAAAAACTGTCTGTTCATATCCTCTGACCATTCATCACTTGGAGAATGGCTCATATTCTCATATATTTGACAAAGTTCTCTCTGTATTTTAGATATGAGACATCTATCCAAGAAAGTGTCCCTAAAAATTTCCTCAACTTATCACTTTCCTTTTAATCGTGGCTACATTCATTTTATTTGTACAAACCCTTTTTAATTTAAGGTATTTGAATTATCCATTTTAAGTTTCACAATACTTTCTGTTTCTTGTGATTGCCTACTAACTGGTTTTCCTGCCTTGGTTCTATCCTTACTCCAATTCATTCTCTATGCTACTATCTGTTTAATTTTCTAAATAAAAATAGTAAGTAGCATTAATATTATACCTTAAGTTTTGGAAAGTGTTTTATATATGTTAATATACTTGATCCTCCTAACAGGCCAGGGAAGTAGGTTGCTCATTATGCAACATTATGTTCGTATCACTCTTGTACTGAAATACTTTCAATGGTTCTTCATTGAATGCCAAATAAACTTAAACTTCTTACCTGAACATTCAAGGTCCTCACAGTCTGCACTGGAAAGGGTACTGAATATGGAGTTGGAAAACCTGAGTTCAAATCTTACTTCTGCTACTTAAAAACTTTGTGAGCTTGGACAAATCACCTAATTCCCCAGTCTCAGTTTTCTCATCTGTAAAATGAGAGTTGGTCTAAATAATCTGTAACTGACCTTTCTAGTTCTCAGTCTTTATTGTCTTGCCTCATCCTATTCCTCCTTGGATTATGCCCCAAACTATTCCCCATATCTTTTCCTCTGTTCTCAATCTGATCTCTACCATCTCTTGTAGTCTTACTTCTCCAACTTACAGTCTCCATTTTAAAATTCAACTCCCTCTTTTTTTTTTAACATTTTTTTGAAAAGTTAACATGGTTACATAATTCATGCTCTTACTTTCCCCTTCACCCCCTGACTTCCCCCTCCACACACCCCCCCATGGCTGATGTGTATTTCCACTGGTTTTAACATATGTCATTGTTCAAGACCTATTTCTAAATTATTGATAGTTGCATCGGTGTGGTAGTTTCGAATCTGCATCCCCAATCATGTCCGCTTCAACCCATGTGTTCAAGCAGTTGTTTTTCTTCTGTTTCCACTCCTGTAGTTCTTCCTCTGAATGTGGGTAGTGTTCTTTTCCATAAAGCCCTCAGAATTGTCCCATGTTGTTGCATTGCTGCTAGTACAGAAGTCCATTACATTCTATTTTACCACACTGTATTGGTCTCTGTGTACAATGTTCTTCTCGCTCTGCTCCTTTCACTCTGCATCAATTCCTGGAGGTCTTTCCAGTTCACATGGAATTCCTCCAGTTAATTATTCCTTTGAGCACAATAGTATTCCATCCCAGCATATACCACAATTTGTTCAGCCATTCCCCAATTGAAGGACATACTCTCCTTTTCTAGTTTTTTGCCACCACAAAAAGCGCAGCTATAAATATTTTCGTACAAGTCTGTTTATCTATGATCTCTTTGGGGTACAAACCCAGCAGTGGTATGGCTGGATCAAAGGGCAGGCATTCTTTTATAGCCCTTTGAGCATGATTCCAAATTGCCAGCCAGAATGGCTGGATCAGTTCACAACTCCACCAGCTATACATTAATGTCCCAATTTTGCCACATACCCTCCAACATTCATTATCCTCTCCTTCTATCATTTTAGCCAATCTGCTAGGTGTGAGGTGATATTTCAGAGCTGTTTTGATTTGCATTTCTCTAATTATTAGAGATTTAGAACACTTTCTCATGTGTTTATTGATACTTTTTATTTCTTTATCTGAAAATTGCCTATTCATGTCTCTTGCCCATTTATCAATTGGGGAATGGCTTGATTTTTTATACAATTTGTTTAACTCCTTGTACATTTGAGTAATTAGACCCCTGTCAGAGTTTTTTGTTATAAATATTTTTCCTAATTTGTTATTTCCCTTCTGATTTTGGCTACATTGCTTTTGTTTGTACAAAACTTTTTAGTTTGATATAATCAAAATCATTTATTTTACATTTTGTAATTTTCTCTAACTCTTGCTTGGTTTTAAAACTTTTCCTTTCCCAGAGATCTGACAAGTAAACTACTCTATGTTCACTTAACTTATTTATAGTTTCCCTCTTTATATTCAAGTCATTCACCCATTCTGAATTTATCTTGGTGTAGGGTGTAAGATGTTGATCTAAACCTATTCTCTCCCATATTGTTTTCCAAATTTCCCAGCAGTTTTTGTCAAATAGTGGATTCATGTCCCCAAAGTTGGGCTCTTTGGGTTTATCATAGACTGTCTTGCTGATGCCACTTACCCAATTCTATTCCACTGATCCTCCCTTCTGTCTCTTAGCCAGTACCATACCGTTTTGATGACCACTGCTTTATAGTACAGTTTAATATCTGGTACTGCTAAACCCCTTTCTTCACATTTTTTTTTCATTATTTCCCTTGATATTCTTGATCTTTTGTTATTCCAAATGAAATTTGTTATAGTTTTTTTCTAATTCAGTAAAAAAAGTTTTTTGGTAGTTTGATAGGTATGGCACTAAATAGGTAAATTAATTTGGGTAGAATGGTCATTTTTATTATGTTAGCTCGTCCTACCCATGAGCAATCAATGTTTTTCCAATTGTTTAGATCTAGTTTTAATTGTTTGGAAAGTGTTTTGTAGTTGTTTTCTTATAATTCCTGTGTTTGTTTTGGTAGATAGATTCCTAAGTATTTTATATTGTCTAGGGTGATTTTAAATGATGTTTCTCTTTCTACCTCTTGCTGCTGTGATGTGTTGGAGATATATAGAAATGCTGATGATTTATGTGCATTTATTTTGTATCCTGCAACTTTGCTAAAGTTGTTGATTATTTCTACAAGCTTCTTAGTTGATTCTCTAGGATTTTTTAAGTAGACCATCATATCATCTGCAAAGAGTGATAGCTTAGTCTCCTCAATGCCTATTTTGATACCTTCAATTTCTTTTTCTTCTCTAATTGCTACTGCTAATGTTTCTAGTACGATGTTAAATAATAGAGGAGATAATGGGCATCCTTGTTTCACTCCTGATCTTATTGGAAAGGCTTCTAATTTATCCCCATTGCATATGATGCTTGTTGATGGTTTTAGGTATATACTGTTTATTATTTTTAGTAAAGGTCCTTCTATTCCTATACTTTCCAGGGTTTTCAAAAGGAATGGGGGCTGTATTTTGTCAAAGGCTTTTCCAGCATCTATTGAGATAATCATGTGATTTTTGTTTGTTAGATTGTTGATATGGTCTATTATGTGGATGGTTTTCTTAATGTTGAACCATCCTTGCATTCCTGGTATAAATCCCACCTGATCACGGTGGATGATCCTCTTGATCACTTGCTTGAGTTTCTTTGCTAATATTCTATTTAAAATTTTTGCATCTTGGTTCATTAGGGAAATTGGTCTGTAGTTTTCTTTCTCTGTTTTTGGTCTACCTGGCTTTGGAATCAGTACCATATTTGTGTCATAAAAGGAATTTGGAAGGACTCCTTCTTTGCTTATTATATCAAATAATTTGTTTGGTATTGGGATTAGTTGCTCTTTGAATGTCTGATAGAATTCACTTGAGAATCCATCAGGCCCTGGCAATTTTTTCTTAGGGAGTTCTTTGATGGCTTGTTCAACTTCTTTTTCTGATATGGGATTATTTAGGTATTCTATTTCTTCTGCTGTTAATCTAGGCAATTTGTATTTTTGTAAATATTCATCCATATCTCCTAGATTGCTATATTTATTGCCATATAATTGGGCAAAATAGTTTTTAATGATTGCTTTAATTTCCTCTTCATTAGAGGTAAGGTCTCCCTTTTAATCTTTGATACTGTCAATTTGGTTTTCTTCTTTCCTTTTTTTATTAGACTGACCAGTACTTTGTCTATTTTATCTGTTTTTCAAAATACCAGCTTCTAGTCTTATTGATTAATTCAATAGTTCTTTTACTTTCAATTTTATTAATTTCTCCCTTGATTTTTAGTATTTCTAATTTAGTTTTCATCTGGGGATTTTTAATTTGCTCGCTTTCTAATTTTTTAAGTTGAATGCCCAATTCATTACCCTCTGTACTCCCTAATTTGTTAATATATGCACACAAGGTTATAAATTTCCCCCTGAGTACTGTATTGGCTGCATCCCACAGTGTTTGGTAGGATGTCTCATTATTGTCATTCTCTTCAATGAAATTGTTGATTGTTTCTATGATTTCTTCTTTGACTAGCTTGTTTTGGAGAATCATATTATTTAATTTCCAATTAGTTTTTTATTTCCCTGTCTAGGTGCCCTTACTAATTATTATTTTTATTGCATTATGGTCTGAGAAAGTTACATTTATTATTTCTGCTCTTTTGCATTTGTTTGCTATGTTTCTATGCCCTATTACATGGTCAATCTTTGTGAATGTACCATGTGCGGCTGAAAAGAAGGTTTATTCCATTTTGTTCCTATTTATTTATCTCCACATATCTATTAAATCTAATTTTTCTAGGACTTCATTAATCTCTCTTACCTTTTTCTTATTTATTTTTTTGTTTGATTTATCTAGCTCTGAAAGAGGAATATTTAGATCTCCCACTAGTATGGTTTTACTATCTATTTCCTTCTTGAGATCTGCCAGTTTCTCCTTTATGAATCTGGTTGCTATGCCATTTGGTGCATACATATTGAGCAATGTTATTTCCTCATTGTCTATATTGCCTTTAATCAGGATGTAATGACCTTCCCTGTCTTTTTTAATCATATCTATTTTTACTTTGGCTTTGTCAGAAATCATAATTGCCACTCTTGCCTTCTTTTTCTCATTTGATGCCCAAAGGATTTTTCTCAAGCCCTTGACCTTAAACCTGGGTAAGTCCACCCACCTCATATGTGTTTCTTATAGACAACATCTGGTAGGATTTTGGTTTCTAATTCACTCTGTTATTTGCTTCCTTTTTATGAGTGAGTTCATCTCATTAACATTCAGAGTTATAATTATTAGTTGTGTATTTGCCAACATTTTGATATCTTCTCCTAGTTCTACTCCTTCTTCTTACGCTATTTCCTTTTAAACCAGTGGTTTGCTTTATGCCAGTAACTCTTGTCCCCTCCCTTCATTTACTACCCTTTCTACCCCATCCCTTATTATTCCCCTCTATTTATTTTTAAGGCCTAATGAATTCCCTCCCCTTTCTTCTCCCCTCTCTTTTATGACCTCCCCACTCCCCTGCTCCCCTTGGTTTATCCCTTCTGACTTTCCCAGTAGGGTTAGATAGAGTTTTATATCCCAATATATAAAGCTACTCTTCCCTCTCAGGGTTAATTATACTGAGAGTAAGGTTTGACTATTACCTCTTAATGCTCTCTTCCTCTCCTTCTTATAATAGTATTCATCCCTTCCCCTTCCCATGTCCTTTTTGTGTGTAATAGAATAACCTATTTTTCTTATTCATTCAAGTTTCTCTTGGTGTCCTCTACTATTCGCCTCCCTCTTTCCCACCCTCATAATGTCTTAGACCATTTAGTATTCCAACCTCTCTCTATGAATAATTCTTCTAATTATTATAATAGTGAATACTATAATAGTGAATAGAGTTCCTTACAGAGAATTATACATAACATTTCTCCACATAGGAATACCAATAATTAGATCATATTGAAGCCCTTATAAAGAGGCAAATTTAAAAAATATGAGTTTTCTTTCTTTCCCCTCTGTTTCTTATTTACATTTTCATGTTTCTCTTGATTTTTGTGGTTGGATATCGAACTTTCCATTTAGTCCTGGTCTTTTCTGTGCAAATACTTGGAAATCTTCTTGTTGAATGTCCAAACTTTCTCTTGGAAGTATACGGTTAGTTTTGATGGGTAGGTGATCCTTGATTGTAGACCCAGTTCTCTTGCCTTTCTGAATATCATATTCCAAGCCTTGTGGTCTTTTAGTGTGGAGGCTGCCAAATCCTGTGTGATCCTAATTGGTGCTCCTTGATATCTGAATTGTCTCTTTCTGGCTTCTTGTAAAATTTTTTCTTTTACTTGGAAGCTCTTGAATTTGGCTATTATATTCCTAGGGGTTGCCTTTTCAGGGTCTAGTGTAGAGGGTAATCTATGGATCCTTTCAATGTCTATATTGCCTTCTTGTTGTAGAACTTCAGGTAAATTTTGCTGAATAATTTCTTTTAGAATGGAGTCCAAATTTCTATTAATTTCTGCTTTTTCAGGAAGACCAATGTTTCTCAAATTGTTTCTTCTAGACCTGTTTTCTTGGTCTGTCACTTACTCATTGAGATATTTCATGTTTCCTTCTATTTTTTCAGTCTTTTGACTTTGTTTTATTTGTTCTTGCTGTCTCGAGAGATCATTAGCTTCTAATTGCTCAACTCTAGCCTTTAGGGACTGGTTTTCGGCTATAAGCTTTTGATTTTCCTTTTCAATCTGGTCATTTCTGGTGTTCAATTTGCTTATCAGTTCATTTGATTTTTGAGCCTCACTTTCCAATTGCAAAATTCTGCCTTTTAAAATGTTATTTTCTTGCCAGATTTTGGTTTCCAATTTGCTTACCATTTCGTTTGATTTTGGGGCATCTTTCTCCAATTGGGAGTTTCTGTCTTCTAAACTGTTTATTTCCTTTTGAGCTATTTCCCACTTCTCTCACCAAATCTCTTCCATCTTTTTCATTATCTCAGATTTGAACTCTTCAATAGCTTGTGGCCAGTTTTCATTATTTTGGGAAAGTTTGGATATGATTACTTGTTTGTTCTCTTCTGCTGTTTGTTCTTTTGTCTGGATTTTATTTGTGTAAAAGTTGTTGAGTGTTACAGATTTCTTCTTGATGATCTTTCACTTTTAGGGTTCTTGTCTCTGGCTTGCCATTGTTAGCCCTGTGCCCTCTCAGGTTTTTCCTCACACTCAGGGTCTGTCTGCACTCTTTAGGCTCCTGAGGTCTCAGTTATTCTCTGGGTCAAGCCTCCTGGTGGTCCCCTTGCTTGTTCCTCTGCCTGAGGCTCCTTTAACAGTCTCAAGGTGTTGCTTCCACAGTTGTGAACCCCTTTTGCACTGGGTCCCCACTCAAGGTCTGTGCCTGAGCTCAAGATCCAAGTCCTCGCCTGTGCTCAGGATTTGTGTCTGGGCTTGAGTCCACGCCCGCACTCGTACCTGCGCTCAGGGTCTGTGTTCAAAGTCCATGTGCATTCTTTAGCCTCTTGGGGTCTTAAGTCTTGCTGCTCTCAGGAGCAGGCCCTGGTGACCCCAGGTAGCTGCCAAGGACTTAATCTGTGCCCCAAACTTGCTCTAACTCTTGTGAGCTGTCTTTGGCACTGTAGGTCGTGTGGGGTGGGGGAGGGGGTTGCTCAGCTCGCATTTTAGTGAGAGCTGTTTCACCCCTTTATAGTATGGAAATGCCCCGATTCCATGTACCTCCAATGCTGTGCCCTGTTGTGGGGTCCCTTGGTTCCTCTGGATTTGTTTTTATGTCTTCTTGAGGAGTCCTGTATGTTTTGTTTAGGAGAGGTTAAGCAGCTGCTTTTTACTCTGCCACCATCTTAACCAGGAAGTCTGTCAACTCCCTCTTTTCTTAAAAAAATTTAAAAAAAACCTTACCTTCCTTGTCTTAGAATCCATACAGTGTAACAATTCCAAGTCAGAAGAGTAGTAAAGGCTAGGCAATTGGGATTAAGTGACTTGCCCAGGGTTACACAGCTAGAAGTGTCAGAAGTTATATCTGAACCCAGAACCTCCCATCTCTAGGCCTGACTTTCAATCCACTGAGCCATCTATCTGGCCCAAATCAACTCCCTCTTAAGAAATTTTAAGGTACCTACCTTTCTTGAAGGCCCAAATTAGATGCCGTCTCCTCCAAGAAGTTTTACTGTCACCCTATCCGTTGGCCTTATATGAAATCAATCTCTCCCTCCTCATATTTCTCTTAGCATTTTGCCAACTTTGACCCTAACACATTAGAACTTGTATCATACTTATTTTTATACCAGTTGTACCACTCCTTGCCCCTGACAATAGGCTGTAAAGTATTTGAGGGAACAGATGCTGGGTTTCTTTTCTTTTTTACATCCGAAATCCCAGTAAAGAATTTAATAAGCTTATATTGAATTGAATTAAGATGAGTTGAATTGAATTGTACATTACTGATTTAGGGATATTTGGGAAGGCTTCCTAGAAGAATCAGATTTTAAAGATTGGGTAGAAATTAAATCAAGTGTGGGATGGGGGAAGGCAAGAATAGTGCACTCATAGAGAACAGAAGGAGCAAAGATATGGAACGTAAGAAAATACAGAGCAGGTGTGGGAAGATACTAAGTGTTCTAGTTTGGTTGGCATTTAGGTCTCTGAGGGGATAACTGTAGATTAAGACTGTAAAAAATGGTCTCTTGCCAGATTGAGGAGGGCCTTGAATGTTAGATCTTATAATTGTAAGCCATTAAAAGTTTGGATGAGGAGTAATACAATCAGGAAAAAGCATAAAGAAAATACCTGATCATGAAGTAATGATGGAAGACTCATAGGTCTGGTGCTGGAAGGGACCAAGGCCATCCAATCTAATCCCCTTCTTTTACAGATGGGGAAACTGAGACTAAAGAACCCATAGGTGTTATATGTTAGAGGTGGGGTTTGAGCCTAGGCTCTCTAAATCTTTGTTCTTTCTGCTATAACTCAACAAATGAAGACTGAATTAGAAGGAGGATATAGTAGAGCAAAGAAGACTTGATGGGGTGCTCTTTCATTAGTCCAGATAGGTGATAATAAAGACCTTATTAAAGGGAAGACAGCAAGATCAAGAAGAAAGTGAAGATGAGAGAGATATTGAAAAGGTAGAAGTGACAAGACTTGGTAGGATCTCAGGCAAAGAAGAGGTTAGAGTAAAAGATGACGTAAGGTTTCAAACATGGAAAACTGGAGAATCATGTTGCCTCTGAGAGAAATAGAGCAGTGTGAAGGAGAAGCAGGTTTGCGGAGTAAAAATAAGTTCCTTTTTGTACATTCCAAAATTGAGGTGCTAGAGGACCCTGTATTTTTCAGTCATTGCAGTTGTGTCTGACTCTTTGGGACTTCATTTAGGATTTTCTTGGCAAAGATGCTAGAGTAGTTTGCCATTTCCTTCTCTATCTCTTTTTATAGATGAGGAAACTGAGACCAACAGCGTTAAGTGGTTTGCTCAGGGTCACACAGCTAGTAAGTATCTCAGCCTTGATTTGAACCCAGGACTCTAACCACACACCTGGCACTATCCTCTATATTCACTGAGCCTTCTAGCTGCCTCAGAGGAGCAGATAGGTAGAAGCATTCTGTAGGCAGTTTGGAGAGGCATCTTTAGAATTTATAATAAAAATAATTTTCAATGAGGTAATAAATATGTAATATATGAAATAGTCAAAGAAGAGAGTAGAGAATTAATAGAGAAGGCCAAAGATAAAATCCTGGGGAAACACCCATCTTAAGGAGTTAGAAAAAGGACAAAGAGTCAATGAAGAAAAGAACACTAAATTTCAAATGTTGAATTTGGACTAATAGGACCAGGGTTCAAATCTTGTCTTTGACATTTGAGATAATATGATAACTGATTTAGAGCTTGAAAGGACCCAAGAGACCACTGAATCCAACTCCTCATTTTCAAGATAGGAAACTAAGTTGGAGAGAGGTCACATAGCAAGTAAATGTCTAAATCTAGATTTGAACCCAGGTAGTCCAGACTTTTCCACCATCCCACATTGCTTCTGCCCCTACAGCATATCATTTACTACCTGGGTCACTTCAACTCTCAGTACTATAATCTGTAAAATGAGAAGATTGGACTGGCTGGGTGATAAATTTTCTAATAGCTTTAAGTCTAAAGAATATAAAGAAACAGAAAGGAAATCATTGGAAAAATAGGAGAAAAAACAGGGGGAAATGGTATTTCAGAAGCCAAAGGAGGGAACATTCAGGAGATGGGAGGAATCAGTAGTAGTAAATGCCACACAGAAATCATGGAAGAAAGGTCATTTGATTTAGTAATCAGGAAGTGATTGGCGATCTTTTGAAGAATAGTTTCAGAAGAATGATGGGCACAGAGGCTGGATTGTAAGAAGAAAATGAGAAGGTGGAGGCTACTAATGGAAGCTAGCTTTTTCAGGAGATATGCCACGAAGGGAAGGCAAGAGAGATGGGCCAAAAGAAAGCAGGGTCAGTAAGATTGTCACAGAATTGTGGAGATTTGAGCATATTGTAGGGAGATGGCAAGAATCCAGAAGAGAGAGTATAAGATTGAAGGTTATGTTATTGTTGTTCTCATTATTACAGAGAGAGGTTTGAGGCTCATTTTACAGTAAGGAAAAATTCTCAAACAACTCAAGCTTAGCAAAAATGAAATGGGCTGCCTTGCCTAGAGACTAGTGAGCTCTGTCACTGGAACTGTCCAAGCAAAGGCTGAAATGACCATTTGTCAGGGCTATCATGGAAGGGACTATTGTTTTAGGCAAGCAGTTGGGCTACATGTCCCATAGGATCCTTTCTATCAGCTTGACCTGCTATCTCAGTATTGCAGTCAGAAGATCAGGAATCATTATCAACTCTGTTACTTACCAGCAGTAAGACCTAGAAGCAGATCACTTATTCTCCTGGGGCCTCCATTTCCATATCTGTCCGCTCTAGCTAGGCACCAGATCTGGACTCAGGAAGAACTGAGTTCAAATCCAGCCTCACACACTTTACTCTGAGCAAGGCATTTAACCCTGTTTGCCTTTGTTTTCTCATATGTAAAATGAACTGGAGAAGGAAATCACAAACCACTCGAGTGTTTTTGCAAAGAAAACCCCAAATCTGGTCACAAAGAGTCAGATATGACTGAAATGCCTAAACAACAACTACCTCAGTTTCCTCAGCTGTAAAATGGTGATAATAATAACACCTACCTCCTAGGTTTGTTGTGAGGATCAAATGAGGTAATAGCATGATGAGGTAATGATCACAATAGCTTAGCACAATGCCTGGCACATAGTAGACACAATAAAGATCTGTTCCTCCTCTTCATCTGTAAAATGAAGACAACATTATAGGCCTTGCTTACCTTGGAGTGTTATTGAGGAGGGTTATTGAGAGAATAATTAGGTAAAATATGTGAAAACAGTTTGCAAACCATAAAGACTATACAAATTCATTAAACAAACATTTATGAAGGTATTAGTCTTCTATCCTGCAAATCATTCTGTGTGGAAGATCAATCACTAAGGAAATTAGCTATGGCGAGGGGAGAATAACAGTGCACAGCTCCAAATGGAGAAACAAGGGGAGTATGGTGCCAGACAGTAGTTATATATTCTTGTCACAAACCCTAAGCAAAGCTTTTCAGGAAGGAAGGAGATGAGGGGAGGGGAGGGAAGGAAGGAAGGAAAAGAAAGAAGAGAGGGGAGGAGGAGAGAAGAGGGAAGGGAAAGGAAGGAAGGAGGGTGGGGAGGAAAGGGGAAAGGAAAAGACAAATCTGCATGTTCAATGCAGTAATCCCCATTCTAATGTCATTTCAACCTTTGCTTGAACTTTTCCAGTGACATAGAGATCACTGAAGAAGACCATTTCATTTTTGTTCAGTCTGAATTGTCTTATTTTATAATGAGCCAAAAAGGGAAAGGGGAAAAGGAAAGAAAAAAATGATGGAGATCCAAAAACTTAGAGAGTTGAGTGGATATCATGTTAACTATAGAGAGTCCTCTTAGCTAGACTAAAGTCCAAAAATGGATTCTTCGGGAAGATGAGAAAAACATTTCATGTCTGACCACAACTCTTTATTAAGAGCATATTTGACTGCGGTAAACTCACTTTTTTAACTCATGTGCCAGGGGTTGAATGGGTGAGGGAAGGAGAGAGTGGCTCTGAGAAAAATGGAGATGGGAGGTGCCACCTGTGAGAGGACTTGCTTTCCTTTTCAATATATGTCACACAGTCAGCAAGGCTGACCCTGTAGCTAAGACAAGAAAATGATACCCATCTCGGAAAAGAAATTCCAGAATCCAGGAAGAACTCACTATAGGATGCTGTGTTCCAGATGGTATTTTAGAACCACTGGCCCTGGCTCCATAACTTCATCCCAGCCCATAATTTCCACATCATGGTCATCATCATCATCATAGTCATCATAGTCATCATCATCATCATCATCATCATCATCATCATCATCATAATCATCATCATCATCATCATCATCCTAAAGGGCATTTTAAGTATCTAGCTATGCATGGCTCGGTACGGAGCAATTTAGACAGATATGGTCCCTGCCCTCGAGAAGCCTATGAAAGGTAATCACCCATGAAAGCATAATCACTCTAGCTTCTCAGGGAGCTGTATCTATCCAGGAATCATTGTATTTCTTTCCCAGGGATTTTTCAGTCAATGCAACTCTAAGTAAAAATACGGTCTCTCTCCTTCCCCGTCTTTCTTTGTAATTATCCAAAACACAGGCTTCTAAGCCCACGAGCACTCTGGTATTAAATAAGCTTCTCTTCATCCTTCCCTGTTTTTTTCCATTCTTTCAAAATGGGAGACAAGGGAGGATGCCAGTTACCCATTCCCATCAGGGAAGTAAAGGGCTGGGGAAAGGGATGAATGGAGAGAGGAAAAGAGGAGGAAGGAGTCCTTTGCTACCATTAAAATGAGCTTGTCATTCCCCATCCAAAGGTCATCATTTGTCGAATGCAGAAGCAAGACGGCTGCATTTGGTCACCCGCAGCTCCCCTCCTTTCCAGCTGTGGACACTGGCAATCATTGTCAGCTCTGTATGCTGGACATGCACAGACTTACTGCAGTGCAGGAATACTCATGAGGTTCTGTCTTTTCTGCTAGAGAGAAATGGGGCTGAAATCATCAGCATCCTTTGCTTTGGGCATTTTCCACTAGCTTCAGGATGCTTTGTCTCTTTCCCATTATGTGTTATAATGTAAAAATGGATTTACACACAAGGGTGTATAGATATTTACACTTGCGTCCATATACATGTGCACAGTTAGAGACTGATCCACATGGATACACATTATATGTATATGAATATGTGTGTATGTGTGGTCTCCCAAAGTTTAAGCTTAAAACTGTACTAAGATCTTTGGGACCACATATACATGTGCATACATATGTAGTATGTATATAACATGTACATACATGTAGATCAATCTCAATATATCTGTACACATATGTGTATTTTCTGAGCTTCTGAAAATTGAAGCTTACATAGGCAAAGCCCTCTACCATTTGCACCTTTGTAGTATTAAATTATAGCTCTAGCAGCACTAATCACATCTTTCATGGACTACAAAAGGTCTAGAGAGTATAATATGCAAAATGGTAGTAGCCATCACCTACCAAGACTTGCTGATATGCTTTTCGGTGTTTAAATTTAACCTGAAACTTTCTGAGGCTACTGACCAAATAAATGTTTGTCCAGGGTTTATAGGCTGAGCTCATCCTTCCCTATCTGTAGGAAAAACAGGTTAGGAGAGAGCCATTGGAATTGGAATTTAGCTGTACAAACCCTGAAGGTCTCCCAACCCCATGTCCCCTCCTAGCCATTTTCTGTGGATAACCTAATTCCCTTGGAGCACTCAGATTGGTCAAAAAGAGCCTGAATGTGTCAGCCCATCTGTCTTGTGGGTAAATGTGTATCTGGGCACAGTGCTTTCTCCTGTCTTTTTCCAGTGAACTCCTTTGTCACAGGGATGCTGCTGCCCCTTCCAGGAGAGAGCAAGAGGGCTGGGATCTGAAGCCCATCACATTGTGATTGAAGGATATTTATTATTGTCCATGGTCACCTCCTTATGGCCATATAGAAAATGAGAAAACAGGGACCACTCAGCACTCTCATCGGGGTGCCTGAAGCTCAGTCCCTACCAATGCATTGCACTGAACCAGGAATCCTGAATCCCAGCAGGAAGATTTTAGGTTTGAGAAGTTCAATTATTGAACTCATCTGATGAGTCTGATGGTGCCAAGAAAGCAACCTCTTTCCTTTTCCTTAGCTTCTGAATCGTTTTGAAGCAAAATTCTTAACTTTATACTGTGTAAAGCTGTAATAGGTTCCATTAATCGCCAGGGTGTGAGATGGAATCCTGGGAAATTGTAATTAAAGGTAATAGCCATACTTTTTCATTGGTACCTAATGTATGTGCACACACATCTACACCCCACTCCCTAATAACAAGTTACCCAGAGGAAGCCAGCATACTCTTCCTCTAGATCTCCCCTCAGGAGAGAGTAACTTGTACCAAAGAATATTATAAACAAACTAGCCATAAGAAGGATATCGTGCCAATATGATAGATTCCTAAATTAACTCTGATCATTTGTATGGGATGTTCCACCTTCCTCCCTGCCACACAACATGCTCAGATATTCTTTAACTGTATCTGATAGCTAGCAGGCTGTTTTCTAGGCATGTATAACTCATTGCCAAGAAGCCAGAAGAGCGATGACTTAGGGTACCCATACCTGGCAAAGGAGGAGATGGCTTCTGACAGGCAGCCATCTTGGATAAAACTCTCCAGCATCCCAAGATGTGATTTCAGGGTGGTCCCTTCTCCTCTGACATAATGGCATTGGGGGGCCACCCCCCCATATGGAGCTAAGACTCAACATGCTGAGCTCACACCTGAGGCCCTGACTACCTTTGCCTTTTCAGGCATATTTCCTTACTTCAGAATCGACTTCATGAGCATTTAAAGGTCTGGAGGGGTTGCAACAGAGGCGAGAGAAATTTTCCCCTTCCTGGCACTCAAGTAAGCAGCGGGGAGAGAGTGCCTAAGAAATAGCAAAAATAGGCTGACATGAGGGAAAAGGCCACCAGAAAAAAAAAATCAGTCTTGGTTGTTTGACTAGAAAATACCTAGTCATACTAGAAAATATGAAATCACTAATTAGCAGCCATACCAAAATAATTTTATGTCCCAGCTAGACTTTAATGTTAAGAATAACTGCTATCATTTATATAGCACTTTGTACCAGGCCAGTGCCTGGTATAGTACTAAGTGCTCTATAGTTATTATCTCATTTGATCTTCACAAAGACACTGGGAATAGGTGCTATTATTATCCCCATTTTACAGAGGAGGAAACTGAGGCAAATAGGAGTTAAGTGACTTGCCCAGGGTCAGAACTATTAAGTGTCAGAGCCTGGATTTAGCTCAGATCTTTCTGACTACAAGCTCGACTCTTCCCCATGGCTTTCCCATAAGTTGCCTCATATTAGCCTGTCGGATGACTAGTAGTTAGTAAAGATGCTGTATCCAGTCTAAATCATTCTGTTAATGTGATTCTCTTGTGTTTACCATTGCTTTCTTTGTAGGAAATGACCTATATTTTTATACATAACTCTCATATATGACTCATGTTGTGATTTGGGTAGCTTGTTCCCCCACCCTCCTGTGCTTTTATTTTTTTGAGAATACTTTAGAATAGAACCCAAAGTAGAATTGTCCTTGGTGTAATTGTCCTTGGGAAAAGAGGCTGATGAACTAACAAGTGTGCAGGCTGTATGCAGTGCATTCAAGTTCTGTAGGTCCATGTTTCAATTCAGTTTGTAGAGTGAGTTGAAGAGATCCTGCCTGGAGAGGAGTAGGAAAGGGAAGATGAGGCTGTTCACTCTGTTCTCATCAGCAAGAGGCTACTGGACTTGAATTAGATGAAGTCTAATCCCAGCTCCTGAGACCTATGCCCCTCTTAATGCAACCCAAGATTATTAACTTTTTTTGACTGCCACATCATATTGCTAACTTTTATTGAGCTTGCAATCCACTTAAACCTCCAGATCTTTTCCAGACAGATTACTACCCACTTATATTTCCTTTATTTTGTACTTAGAAAGTTGGTTTTTTCCCTTCAAGTGTAAAGCTTTAAATTTATCTCTATTAAATACCATCTTACCAGATTCAGCACAATGCTCTATAAAGCCAAGATCCTTTCAGATCCAGCCCCTACCATTATTTGTATTCGTTATTCCTTCCAGCTTTGTGTCATCTGTAATTTTGGTGAGTATACCACTTACATCAGTATATTAGTAATTCATAATAATATTAAACAACACTAAGTAAAGCACAGATCCCTGGGGGGTACTCTAATGTAGACTTCTTGCTCATCGACATTGAACAATTCATAAAATCTGAAGTGGACCAGCTAACCAGTTCTGAATCCATCTTAATTATCATCTGTCCCAAATCATTCCATCTTCTTTATAAGAATAATATGAGATACTTGACTGACAGTTTTGCTAAAGTCTAGGTGAACTAGACTCATACTATTCTACTTATCAATAATTCACTGATTCTCCTGAAGCATTATTGTCCACAGAATCTTACCTATCTTCCCTCTGAAATCTATTTTCTCCAAATCTAGGAATCCAGAAAATCCTGCCAAAAAATGGAAAAAAGGTTAGTGTCATGACCTGTTCTTAATGAAGACATGATGGATCTTCGAAGCCTTTATTTTCCTTTTTTTTTTTTAATATTCACCAACCATCACTTTAATGATTTGTTCTAGCGTTTTCGAGGAAGTGAAATCAAGCTCACTGGCCTGTAGTTTGCAGGCTCTGTTATCTTTCCTTTTAAAAAAAATCAAGGCCACATTTATTTCTCTGTCTCAGGGTATTTCTCCCATTCTCCATGCTGTTTCAGATAGCACTGATGGTGACTCAGCAATACATGCTTGATATTTCTTTCAGGACTCAAATGTTTGTTTGGACCAAGTGACTTGAATTCATCAAGGGCAGCCAGGCTCTCTATTACTATCACTCTACTTATATTGGACACCAGATTACTGCTCATCATTTTTGTTTCATTGATATTGGTATAGAGGATATTCTCCTTGGCAGAGAAAAACAGAAATAAATCAGAATTGTACAGCTCTGCCTTATCTTGGTTGTCAGTTATCATCATACCATCCATCCCAAAGTTCCTATCCTTTTTTGATCCTCATTTTTTCCTACTATCACTTAACCTCCCTGCATTGGTTTATCTTTCTTCACTAACTATAGCTCATCCTGAATTTTAGCATTTCTTGACACTGTTCTTACAGGATTTTACCATGCTCTCATATTCTTCTTCTGTTACCTTGGCCTTGCATCCATTCTCTGTACATTTCTTTTCAACATATAAGTTGATTGGCATATTCCATGTGCATCTACATTAGACTCTTCAAACAAATTTAATTTTTGTCCTCATCAAAATTGTTACCCTTTGTGTCTCCAGAATTTCATCCATGAGCAACTCCTATCTCTTCCCAGCTCATTTCTCTTGAAGTATTTTAATCTATGGGATCCTCCCCATCTTTTCTCTGAACCTTTTGAAATCTGTTTTCCCCAAATCTAGGATTCATGCCAGACTATGCCAAGACTTCCTCTTCTCTTCCACAACAAACTCTAAAGATGGATTGGTCTTCCCTGCCCCCACAACTTCTCATCCCAGATTCTCATCATTTCCACCCCCAGAAACCTGTGCCTCTTTGTTAATGAGAATCAGATGCAGAATAGAATGTTTCCTTGTTGGTTCCTCCACCTTCTGAAGAACTAATCACTAAGGTAAGTCAAAGAATTATTATTGCATATTCTGCTTTTGGTGGAAAGAGAGCCCCTGCAAATATCTGAACAACTGAACTTCCTCATTTACAACTATATCAAACCTCAGGATTAGGCTTGTGATTTGTTTTCCAAACTCCTCATCTATTTCCTCTTTCAGTCCAGGTGGCCTGTAATATACTCCAAACACAAAATAACCTTCATTTCTCTCTTCCTTTAACTTCAACTTCACTTTTAACTTCACTTAAGTATTCAAAAAATACTTTCTGCCAGGCATTCCCATTCTGCTTCCTGAATTTCTTCACATGAGTCTACTTTCTTAACAGTCAATGCTACTCTACCTCCCTTTTACCAATTTCATTTCTCTTGCAGTTTCATAGTCCATTCATAGGTTTCATCATCTCATTAAGAGGGCCAGTTTACTCCCTTGAATAGACTTTCTGGTTCTTCTATTGCCTAACTTTGCATATTTGGGAATTTATGTAAAAACACTCAAAGCCGTGGATTTCACTACAAGTTGCTCCAAATTCCTTTTATCAATAAAATCAGAGGACTAGACCATGCTTTGTCCTTTGTATTTATTCCCTTGGGTACTTGTATTCATCTCTCTACTTCTCAAAAGTGTTCTTCAAGGGCAAGTGGACTCCAAGAAGCTGTGGCATGCACAGCAGTGACCATACCCTGGTAAAACTGTCTTGGCAGATGGGCTAATCTAGGTTCAGAGTAACCAATAGGTCTCAAACCCATTGGTGAGGTGGGGTAAGAGGGTAGGATTTGCCACAGGCATATGAAGCCTTTTAGCAGAATGGACAGATGAGTACAATTTGTTCCAACAGCCATAAAGTTGGTGGAGGTGGGTGCTGTGGAGCAGATAGAGCTTGGAGTGGTCGTCTTCTACTGCATCCTGAGCCATTTCCCATCATCTTGACTTTTGTCTGGTCACTGGACTTTGAAGAATCTGGTAGAGAGAATGGGGCCAACAACTTTGTGCAATTCTGCCTCACAAATCCAATTTGTACTCAAATCAAAAGACATCACCAGCGATATCATTTTGGTCCTCTTCAAGTACAAAGGACAATAACCAACACATTGTCATTGGATCTCTAGCACCTAGCCCCAAACTTTTATATCTAGAGAGTACTTTATATAGTATATATTGAAGTGAATGAATTGAATTGAAGAAAGATATTATGTTATAGAAGCTAGGCTAGAGAGAAAGACCAATGGTTTTGATAACTGTTTCTATTAGAGGCCGGTGGGAATGCTGAATATACTTGATCCAGTTTTTTTAATTGTTTCTCTCCAAACATGTTTTGACAGTCAATAAACATTTATTTAGTATCTACTATATACCAGGCATTATTCTAAGCTCTAGATACAAAAAGATGTAAAAGACAAACACTCTCAATCTAATGAGAAAGACATCAAACAAATAAATACATTCATACAAACAAGTTATATACCAGCTAATTAGGAAATAAAAAAGAGAGGAGGCATAATTTAGAGAGGCTTTGGAAAGGCTTCTTGAGGAAGATATGATTTTGTTGTTTTTTTGTCTTTCATTTTTGAAGAGGATCAATGCCACCAGGAAGGTGATGACTTGCATGTGAATTGGATTTAAGTGAGGCAGAGTAGCAAAGTTGTTGGTTTCACTCTCTCTTCCAAAATCATCCAAGACCAGTGGTGAGACAAAAGTTGAGACAGCTGATGATGGCCTGGGATAAGCTCTGAGTTTTTCACAGAGCCTGCTTCTGCTATCTTCATGGATTTTAATTGGACCTTAAAGAGAGCCAGAAAAGCCATTAGGTAGAGATGAGGAAGTAAAGCATTCCAGGTGTCACAGGCAGCCAGGGGAAATGCCCAGGTCTTAGAGATGGAGTGTCTCATTCATGGAACAGCAAGGAGACTAATGTCACTTGATTGAAGAGTACATGGTAGGTTGTAAGTTATAAGAAGACTGGAAAATGGAAGATTTTGTAGTTGATCCTGTAGGTAATAGGGAGCCACTGGAGTTGGGTACTTTTTTCTTTTTTCATCTTTGTGAGAAAATTGCTGAAAATAGAAAGTAGCATGGTTATGGTGAAAAGAAATCCAGAATAGAGGTTGGAAACCTATGTTCTCATCCTGACTGTTACTTACTTACTGTACAATCCCAGCAAGTCATTTCTCTCTCTCTCTCTCTCTCTCTCTCTCTCTCTCTCTCTCTCTCTCTCTCTCTCTCTCTCTCTCTCTCTCTCTCTCCTTGCCTAAAAACTAAAAAATTAG
This sequence comes from Gracilinanus agilis, assembly GCF_016433145.1. Taxonomy (NCBI): domain Eukaryota; kingdom Metazoa; phylum Chordata; class Mammalia; order Didelphimorphia; family Didelphidae; genus Gracilinanus; species Gracilinanus agilis. Next base: position 152,484,565 of record NC_058133.1, on the reverse strand, counting down.
AAGTGTGAACTAGACCATCTCTTGGGTCTCTTATTGCTCTGAAACTCTTTGATTCTAAGGAGGAAATATGGCCTTGCTCCAAACCTCATGCAAAGAAGTCTTTTCCCAGCATGGAAGACTTCAATATCTCTGACCCTATGTTAGCACTGAAAAGAGAGAAAGAGACAGAGACAGATACAGAGACATAGGAACACAGAAAAAGCAAAAGGATGAGAAAGAGTGGAGTGGAGTTCAACATCTGTCACTTGGACGCCTAGAGTCTGATTCCTGGCCACCCTCATACTGACAGACTTTGTTCAGTTCTTTTCAAATAATACAGTAAAACCAGGCCAGATTTCTGTTAGTAGTCCACAATGCCTAACTACTAAGTAACTGAGATTAAAAAGGCCCCAGGAAGGCCCTAGGAAGGTCCCTGGCCTAAAAATATGTTCCCAGCTATCCCTATGCCCTAAATTCTAGGTTTAGATATTTATTTCTTTGTATTAAGTACAGACACATTTCTTTGATTGGTGGCTTCCTGAAACATAAATAATCTCTGGAAAAAGATACATTAAACCAGAAATTTCCTAGTATAAATTAGTTTATTCAGAACTTTTTTTTTCCAGATTGGAATGAACTGAATAATTTTGAACAGGAAAAAAGTAGTTGAATAAGGAAAAGAGAGGTACCAAAAGGAAAAGTTAGTGTGCTTTGGACAAATTTCATCTTCTTTTAATTCTGTCAACTCCCAATTCATTATGAATAGTACAGTTCTTGAAAAATACTCAGCCTTAGAGCTCATTTTTCTATACCACTTAGTGTTTTCCCTTTTATTTTTTTTTATAGATATTTTTTTTAAACCCTTGTACTTCGGTATATTATCTCATAGGTGGAAGATTGGTAAGGGTGGGCAATGGGGGTCAAGTGACTTGCCCAGGGTCACACAGCTGGGAAGTGGCTGAGGCCGGGTTTGAACCTAGGACCTCCTGTCTCTAGGCCTGACTCTCACTCCACTGAGCTACCCAGCTGCCCCTATTTATTTTTTAAAGATATTTTATTTTCCTATTTATATGTAACAATTTTCAACATGTACTAGCTGTTTTTTAAGAGTTAGAGAAAGCAAAGGTTGCCCAAACATCACTGCTGCTTAAAAATAGACCCTAAAGACCTATGAGGAAAGAATGCCATCCACATCCAGAGAAAGAACTGTGGGAGCAGAAACACAGAAGAAAAACAACTGCTCAATCACATGGGTCAATGGAGATATGATTGGGGATGAAGACTTTAAACAGTCACCCTAGTGCTAGTATCATATATGGCATATATCATATAATATGGAAATAGGTCTTGAACAATGACACATGTAAAACCCAGTGGAATTGCGTGTTGGCTATGGGAGGGGGGTGGGAGGAGAGGGAGGGAAAGAACATGAATCTTGTAAACATGGACAATTTTTCTTAATAAAAAAGAAGAAATTCAAAAAAAAATTGACCCTAGACAATTAGCTGCCCAGCTAGTTAGGAATGGTAGAAGAGAGACCCCAGATGTGGTCAGCTCAGACCCCAGGAATAAAATCTATTTTATCCCCTTCTCTAGTATTGTAAATTGAGCTTCTTCCACTGACTGCTTAGTCCAAGAGGTCCATATTCATGGTTTCCCTTCCTTAGCTCACTGAAAAGTCTAAAAATAGCTTGAGCTACTCCATTACTATAGGAGGAAATTCTTTATTCTACTTAGTGGAATTTAAATATATCTTCAGGAATAGTCCTTGGATGTTCACAGGAGTTCCAGGTTGTCTCCAATACAAAAGATTCCTAAAGGAACCAAATCTGAGGCTAGGGAATGCTCAGCTTAGATTGAGACTTCAGGAATCAACCTGTCAGGACTTCCCCAGAGCAGATCTGAAAATAAGTAAGTTCTCTCTTCTCCAAGAAGTGATGGGAGGAGGTCCCTGATTAAAATCTGGCCTCAGACAATTCCTAGCTATGTGACCTTGGGTAAGTTACTTAATGTCCATTGCCTAAGTCTTACTGCTCTTCTGCCTTGGAAACAAAATACAGTATTGATTCCAAGAGGGAAGATATGGGTTTTAAAAAAAAGTGATGGGAGTTAAACTTGTACTGGGTGTCAGGGATACAAATTTTGAAAATCAGAGAGTTTTTGTATCCAAGTAGCTTATGTTCTTCTGGAAAGACACAATGTATTTGCAAATACATCCAAGGCAGAGAGAAATGGAGAGTACTAAAACTGGGGAAATCAGGAAAGGCCTTTTGAAGGAAATGGCCCTTGAATCGAGTCTGGAAGAGAGCTAGGAATTCCAAGAAATGAAGCTGAAGAGGGGAAGCATTCCAGGTATAAGGAATAGCCAGCATAAAAGCAGAGAGACCAGAAATGCAAAGACATGCTTAGAACTCTTTGGGTCTGTTCTGGTCTTAACTTCAACCTGTCACATCTTACCCCTGGACCACTGCCCAATGTGCCCTTGCTAGTGGAAGAAATGAGACCACCTGAGAAGCCTGCAGAAATTTGGAAGGAATGCTATGGGTTATCTCAGATTCAAAAAACACTTATCTAGAGATAAAACCCTAGTGGGGACCAGGCACTGAGATGTGGCAAAAACTGATGGGATCATCAAGTTTGAATAATACTATGAGTGTCTTAGAAAGTGTGGCATAAATGCAAATCAACATGCTCCCACAGTGAGCATCACCCTACTCCCAGCCACACTTAGAAGGCTGATGTTCCGCCATATACATGTCAATGTTCTTTTTTCAGTTTGCTACATTTTTAGATGAGCTCTGCATTATTCTCCCCTCTTCAATCTGTGCTAACTTGACGAACACTTAATACTTTGCTGTACCAAGTGGAAGAGGCAGCTAGATGGTATATTGGATAGAATCCTGGGCTTAGAATCAGGAAGAATCATCTTCTTAAGTTCAAATCCAGGGTACCTAGGCAGTGTAGTGCATAGAGTCATGGGACTAGATTCAAGAAGACCTGAGTTTAAATCTGGTCACAGACATTAGCTGTGTGATTGTGGACAAGTCATTTAACTCTGCCTCAGTTTTCTCAACTGTAAAATGAGCTAGAAAAGAAATGGAAAACTATTCCAGTAATTTTGTCAAGAAAACCCCCAAAAGGGTCATAAAGAGTTGGACACAACTGAAAATGATTAAACAACAATGTTGAGTACATTAATGAAATGGGGACATTAATATTATTCATAGTACCTCCACATGGAAGAAGCCTCACACATTTTCCCTCTATTCTTCTCCTCTAGTCCTGTCTGATCTGCCCTAATTATTTCTTCTCTCAAAAACACTCAAATCCCATTTCAGTCACTGATTCAGAACAATAGAATAAAGAGACTGACCCTGGCTATTCTTTCTTAACTCCCAGGGTTTGCGAACCAACTATAAGCAAACTACTTTTTCTGCTCTGTAGTCAAAACTGTCCTATTTGCTGTTTCCAAAAAATGATGCTTTTCTCTCCTATCTCCAGGTCTGGAGCACAGTCACTCTCTTCTTGTCTCTGTCACTTGGAATCCCCATCTCAAGTGTTACATCCTTTAAGGGTCCTTTTCTGATTTCCCCAATTCTCATTAATTAACTAATTAATTCACACTATACACTAGAAGGTCAAATACAGAAGCTGAAGCTTAAGTACTTTGTTCACATAATGAAAAGACAGGACTCATTGGAAAAGACCCTGATGCTGGGAAAGACTGAAGGTAAAAGGAGAAGACAACAACCAAAGATGAGATGGAGAGTGTCAATGGAGAGTGTCATGAAAGGAATGAACATGAACTTGGACAGACTTTGATAGGTAGTAGCGAAAAGAAGGGTCTGGAATACTATAGTTCATGGGATCATGAAAAGTCAGACATGACTGAACAACTGAACAACAAAAATTATCATTACTGGACTCCTCCCTAAACTGTGTTCTTATTTTGTATATATTCTTTATTGACTTATCTGTGGACACGTTTCTGCCAATAAACTGTAAACTGCCTTCTTGAAGGCTGTGAACTTGTCTCACTTTTGCCTTTCTATTCTCTGCCAAAATCGTGCTTAACACATGATAGACACATAATAAATGCTTGTTGATTGACTAATGGAGCACCCATATAGCCTAGATCAATATACATGGGGCACTATGAAAAATTACAAGTAAAGTAATCAACTTGGCCAAGGCTGTTGGCCAAAACGTTTACTAATAAATGAGATTTGTGTTTTCCTTTGTGCATATTCATGTAAGTGACTGAGCTCAGAATTTGGGAAATATAGCCAGCAATTCCTTCCCATGATGTACTTTAAATCCCAGTCAGTCCCATTCTCCAACAAAGTGTTTTATGTATACTTCAGTGTTATGATATACATTTTTTCCAAACTCAAAGTGGGAAATTGCTGAATATCTATGCCTGAAATCACTTTCTGATTGTTAAATGAGCAAGACTGATCATTGAACCCTGCTGCTACCCTTAATCCCAACAAAGTACTTAGAGATAATCCAAAGATTGGAAGAATTTTTTCTTTTTGTTACTTTTGGATAATAAAAAAACATTTTATTGATGATTTTAAAATAATTTCCCCTTTATTTCTCATATTCTTCCAGCTCCCTACTTCCCTGGATACTTTGTTCTCATAGTGAAGAAATGCAATTAGGAGGCAGCTACCTGCCATAGTAGATAGAGCACTGGACTTGGAGTCAGGAAGACCCAAATTCAGATTCTGTCTCTGACAATTTTTGGCTGCCTGATCTTGTGCAAATTAGAGATAGCTAAGTAGATCAATGTAGAGCTCCAGCCCTGGAGTCAGGAAGATCTGAGTTAAAATTCAGCCATAGACACTTACTAGCTGTGTGATGTTGGGCGAGTCATTTAACTTTTAGCCTTAATCCAGTGGAGAAAGAAATGGCAAACTATTCCAGTATTGTTGTCAAGAAAACTCCATGGTCCACAGGGTCATGAAAGTGAACACAATTGAACAACAATTTGTATAAATTGCTTACTCTTTTTTAAAAAAGTATTTTATTTTACTAAATACATGTAATAACAATTTTTCACACAAGTGTTCTGAAGTTATAAGATCCAAATTGTTTCCCTTCTTCCTTTCCTTCCTCCTTCTTGGGTTATACAGATATTATCATGCAAAGCCTATTGCTACATTGTTAATTGTGTAAGAGAATACTCATATAAAACCCAAACCCCCAAATAAAAACCCAAATAAACTAAAGTGAAAATAGTATGCTTTAATCTGTATCCTGACTCCAACAGTTCTTTCTCTGGAGGTAGATGGCATTCTTTGTCAGCAGTCCTTCAGAATTGTCCTAGATCATTGTGTAGCTTCAGAGTAGTTGTCTTTCACAGTTGATCATTCCACAATATTGCTTGTTATAGGTACAGTATTCTCCCAGTTCTGCTTATTTCACTCTGCATCAGTTCATAAGTCTTTCCAGATCTTTCTGAAATCAACCTGCTCATCATTTCTTACAACACTGTATTCTGTCATCATCATATACCACAATTTGTTCAGCCATTCCCCAACTGATGAACGCTCCCTCAATTTCCAAAGGTCCTTTCTCCTTTTTAAAAATCTCTTTGGTATACAGACACAGTAGTGGTGTCACAGGAGCAAAAGGTACGCATAATTTTATAGTCTTTTGGGCATAGTTCCAAATTGCTCTCCAAAATAGTTGGATCAGTTCATAATTCCACCAGCAATGCATTAGTGTCCCAATTTTGCCATGTCCCCTCCAATATTTATCACTTTCCTTTACTGTCATATTGGCCAATCTGATAGGTATGAAGTGGTATCTCAGAGTTGTGTTAATTTGCATTGCTGTATTCGAGAGGGATTTAGAACACTTTTTCATATGATTATTTCATAAGATTATTAATAGCTTTGATTTCTTCATTTCAAAACTACTTTTCATATTATTTGACCATTTGTCAATTGGGGGATGATGTTGTTCTCTATAAGTTTGAGAGATTAGACCTTTATCAGAGAAATTTGTTATGACATTGTTTTCCAATTTGTTGTTTCCTTTCTAATCTTACATTGGTTTTATTTGTACAAAAGCTTTTAAATTTAGTATAATCAAAATTACTTATTTTACATCTTATAATGCTCTCTTTTTCTTGTTTGGTCATAAATTTTTCCCTTTTCTATATATCTGCCAAGTAAACTAGTCTATGTTCCCCTGATTTACTTATGATATCACCCTTTATGTCTAAATCACATACCCATTTTGATACTTAATCTTTTTTAACTTCAGTTTCCTCATCTGTTGGGGATTATAATAGCATCTATTTCACAAGTTCAGGGCAGCTAGCTAGGTAGAGCAGTGAATAAAGCAGTACACCTAGAGTAGGGAAGACTCATCTTCCTGATTTCAAATCTGATGTCAGATACTTACTAGCTCTGTGACCTTGGGCAAGTCACTTAATCCTGTGGGCCTCAGGTTCCTCGCTGATCAAATGAGCTGGTGAAGGAAATAGCAAACCATTATGGTATCTTTGCCAAGAAAATTCCAAATGCAGTCACAAAGAGTTGGCCACGTCTGAAATGACTGAACAACAACCAAAATTTCACAAGGTTCCTCTAAGAAGATAATAAATATAAAGAAATTTAGAAATTATAAAGAATTATACAAATGATACCTGTTATTATTAATTAGGCATGATTACAGAGGTACTCATCCATAGTCTGCCATCTCCTTTGCTAAGAGGAAGAGAGTCTATGCCTCATCATTAGTCAAGAAGGTGCTTTCACTGGTATAACTTATATCAGACTATTTGCCATGTTTGGTGGTGGTGATGGGGAGGCCGGAGGAGAGGAAGAATCTAAATCACAAAATGTCAGAAAGCAATTGTTAACAATTGTTTCTACATGTAATTGAGAAACAATTTTAAAGTTAAACTTTTTAAAAAGATGCTTTCTATTGCTTAATTTTCTACAGTCGATTTCACCAAGATACCAGGAACCGTGACTAAATTAAAAGACTCCAGACTGAGAAAAGAGATTATTAAGCACTCCTGTGCTAAGGATGGTTCTAAGTACTAGGGATACAAATGAAACCATCCATGCACTCAAGGATCTTAGGTTCTAGAAGACAAGAATGAAATTTGAGTCTAGGGAATCACAGATATGGTGAGTTGATGTAAAGGGCAACCCAAGATTATGTCGGTTCAATGATTCTGTTTCCATGACTCCAGAGTGAGTCAAGCCTGAATCTTCCATATGATTGGGATATAATCCATAGAGTGTTTGATCTAAGAACGGAAGTGGGAGCCAAGTGCTTTGGATTGTAACTTTAGTTCTCTTACTGACTCATTATGTGAATATGGGATTGTGCTTACTATCTATGTGTTCTCACCCCTCAACAAAGATAATACTACTGGCAGTAAAAGTATTATCCATCCATCCATCTATCTATCTATCTATCTATCTATCTATCTATCTATCTATCAATCATCCCTCTGTTCATCCATCTGCCTATCTATTATCTGTCCATCTGTCTGTCTCTCTATATAATTATACATATGTGGGTTTGTAAATTATATAGATATCACATAGAGATAGATAAAAGATGATGATAGTAGAAGATAGATAGATGGACAGACAGATAGACACATAGATAGATGGATAGATAGATAGATAGATAGATAGCAGTACATAAGCAATAGAGTTGGACTAGGACTCAGAAAGACCTGGGTAGATGCATTCTGTCTCTGATAGATACTGGCTTTGGGACCCTAAGAAAGTCACTTAATCTCTTGGCAGGTGACTTATATGGACTTAATTTTTTTCTTTTTCCAGATTTGCTTTTGGAGAGGCAGACTGCCAGGGGAAGCACCTCATTTGGATGTCTGAATTCTTGAAAGCTTGGCTTACCCACAGTCACAGTCTCCTACAAGTAGATCTTAGAAGCTTGTTCTAGCAGAGAACCTGTCATTTACCCTCCATGGACAAAGAGTATGTGTACTTCTATCACAGGTTATCCTTTTTGACCAAGAAGATGTCTTTGAGGGACATACATGGAGCAATGAGAGAGCAAGTCTAGCTAGCCAGATCAGTCAGATGAATGCTAGTGATCAATGGAGTGACAATTGTTACAGTCAAAAAAGTCAATAGACCTTGCAGCTACTCTGCCAAAATTGCTAAGACTATAATCTTCAGAACAGCTACTGATCTGAATTGATGGAGGGAGTTTTCTCACTAGAAGTTCTCTCACACGTTCAGGCAGATGGGTACAGGGTAGGACTTCTAGTGAGGAATAACTGAAGGTCAAAATCGGATCACAGACACTTGCTAGTTGTGTGACCTTGGGCAAAATTCTTAACTTCTGCATCTTTTTTTACTAATCTATAAAATAGGATAATAAGAGCTTCACAGGGATATGAGTATCAAATGAGATAACATATGTAGAATCCACTAGCAATACTAGCTATCATCGTTACAATGATCATAGATTTATTTTTCTGTATGTCTTTGTCTCTATTGCCCTAAAGAGATACCACTATCAGAGGAATAGCCCCCAACGCACTTAATATGAATAACTACTCCTGCAAGCAATCCTTAGGTATCTTTGAAGGTGGCATTTCTTTCTGCATTGAAAGAAATACGTGAAGCCCCCCAAACGGTCTTCCTTGTCTTACTTGTTCTGTGCAGCTGAGCACTGAGTCTCCCTGGAGAGGCCCATCAGGTTGGGAAGGGGGAAAAGAACTCCCTGGCCGCCTCTGAGCATGAAGACGTTTGGCAGACAGTGCTTAACCAACAATGAGCTTTCCTCTTTGCGGGGTTCCTAAGTGCTTAGAAGCCACTCAGAGCTGAACACTGAATATCCGGGCCTCACAGAGACAATGAGGGAGCAGAGCAGCTTTCCTTCTCAGCTGGATTCAAAAACGATTCATATGGAGTTAAAAGAAAGCTGCTTTTAATTAGGACAGCCCTTTCCTGTCTTCTGTTGTCATTTCTTTTCTGTTTCCTTTGCCCTCTGTGACTACCCCAAAATAATTTGGGAAAATAAATCTTTATTTCTCAAAAAAGAAAGAAGAAAGCTGTACAGTAATTGTGAAAAAGGTGAAACAGTGAAGTCAGAGCTTGTTGTGGGTCCCGCATGCATAATCCTGGCCACCCAAGGCCAAGCAAGTGCTTTATTAATTCTTCAAGAGGCCCTATGGAGAGATAGGGGTTTTTTCCCCCAGCCATTTCAACAGGTTTCTTAGTTCTGTCCCAGAGTCCTCAGTGTCAGCATTTTACCAAACTCAGTAGCACTTGTTCACTGTCTTGATTATTTGGAAAAATTTAAACTAAGTCCTAGGATGGAAACCAAAGATAGATAGATAGACAGACAGGCAGGCAGGTAGGCAGATAGACAGATAGATTAGATAGATAGACTGACAGATACATAGATAAATAGATAGTCTCTAAAAATGAGAACAATATAATCTGAGGGGTAAGCTTGAGGTGGGGAGAAAGAAAACAAATAGAGAAAAGAAGGAAGGAAGGAAGGAAGGAAGGAAGGAAGGAAGGAAGGAAGGAAGGAAGGAAGGAAGGAA
>NC_058133.1:152423794-152470046 GCF_016433145.1 Gracilinanus agilis | reverse complement strand
TCTATCTATCTATCTATCTATCTATCTATCTATCTATCTATCTATCTATCTATCTATCTATCTATCTATGTATTGTCAGTTTTGTTTGCAATAGCCACAATCAAGCAGCTCAAATTTCTATTCCCTCTGAAGATGCCAAAAGTAACTAACTTTGCACTCCCCACCCTCAGATTCAAGGGCTTCTACTAGAGTCATCAGATCCCCTTGGCTGCTTATTTATGTTAGCCTTGTTTAGATGGGAGGATTTCACCTATTCATATAAATTGTAATTAACAATGCTCAGTACTGACATGTTTCTAAACCCCAGCCTGATATCTTAAACCCCTTCCATTCACCAAGCCGTTTTATGCTTTCTCTTTGTTCTCTCCAATTTCCCTCTTCACAAGGGAAGATCTGAGGTATTACACAGGGAAGTGCCATTTTGGCAAAAAGAAGCAGCAGTCTCTCTCCCTTTCTCTCTCTTTTTTTTCCCTCCCTCTCTCTCTCTCCCTCTATCTCTTTCTCTCCAGAGCGGTATTTTCATCTTGGATATCAATTATTGGCTTTTACATAAGAGGGTTAATGCATTTTCAAAGCAGGCAGTCCTCGCCCTCCCGTGTTTTGACAGTTCAACTTTAGTTGAAATATAATTAAACTTAAAAAAAAAAAAAAAAAAAAAACCAAACCACCAAAAAACTTAGGGCTTTGAAACTCAATCTTCTCACTGTTTACATGTTGTTGTTTTTTAACTCCCCCCACCCTTAAGCATTCTGTTTTTACTTGCTGCTGCTGCTGCTGCACAATTAATTTGTCCTTCACTTTCTGCACTCAAAACAAACACTGCGTTTGAAGGATTCGGCTTTTATAGCACTGCATAGCTGAGAGTGGAAAAAATAACATCTGAAACAGGACGAGCTTTTGATGCTACCTCCTTATGACAGACACATTTTAAAAACCACCGCTGGTGAGTCACTCACATTCTGTGCATACCCTCTGAAGAACAGGAAGTGTGGGCATGTGTTATATTTTAAACCCCGAGGCAACGAGAAGTTTTCAAATAAGTTCTGAAGGCATTCTCCCACCGCTCCCCACTAGCACGCCACATCCCATACTAATTGTGGTCTCAGCACATCTGCAGCCCTGAAGCGACAGGCTTTAGAAATAATCTGGTTGGCCTTCTGTGAGCATTCTTTGTTTTCCTGCCTTGCCTTAGCCTTACTTTCATATCAACAAGTGGAATTTCTAAACGACAGAGCTGGCAGATTTATTTCAAACACACACACGCACACACACACACACACACAAAAAATCACACACACACACACACACACACACACAATATACACAATCACACATGCGGGCAAGCGTTTTTCTAAAAACTGCGAGATAACAGGCAAGGCAGAGGCTGCACTACAACCTCCCCACTCCGCCACTGCCGCTGCCACCACCGCTGCCGCTGGGTGTCCAAATGAACCTTGTGGCTAGGAACAAAACCCCCAGCTGGAGCAGGCACTTTCACTTTTCACCTAAGTCATAAGAGGTGAGCAAGGAGTACTTTCGGCTCTCGGCTGGACGTCTCCCCAGCCATACTCCCTCCTCTCCTCCCCTTTCCACCCCCACCCCCAGAGGAGGAATTAAAATGAAACCATCATCTTATAAGAAAGACCAAAACAAAACAAGGGCTTCCGTGAAATGAGCCAGATGTTGTTGTGAGAGAAGAGAATAAATCCTAACCTTGTTTGGTAATAGAAGGACTCCCAGGAAGGAATGCAAATACTTTGCTGGCTCTATTGTATTCGGTACCTCTGGAGATTTGGAGGCTAGCAGACAGAGGCTTGTACTATTAACCCCAGGAGCAATAGCCTGGAGCCAAATGAAAAACAGCAGCTCCCTCTATTTCTAGGGGAGCCATTCCAGAATGTCAACCTCAAATAACCCCGGAGGGTAAAGTGTTGGAGGCAGGAGGGCCGGCCAAGTCTTGAAGTCATTCTACTACTTTTTGTTGTTGTTGACATTATTCTTAAAGTGATCGAGTTATGTGAAAAACTGGCTTTTGTATGGGTCTTGTTTACATATTGCTCCTCTGTGAGATTGTAAACTCTTTGAGGGAAGGGGTGGCTTAGATTTTTGTCTTGGTACCTTGACTGGTTAACGCAGTGCTGGCACATACTAAGCATTTAATAAAAGCTTATTGATGTATGGATGGAGGCAGGGATATGTGGTGGCAGGCTTGGAGGTGGTAGGAGATCTTCCCAACCCCAACCAATTTCACAGGCACTGGCCTATTCTATAACCTATAGAACTTGTTGGACAAGAAACTTAGGGAAGAAGATTCTAGCATTTAAAAAAAAGATGGTCCCAAAAGCAACCCATTGCTAGTTATTAACTACTCTCTATAGGCAGACTGCCACAGGGGTGCCATGTGAATCAGGCACCATGATCTCAGAAGAAAATGATACAAATAAATCAAATGATGATGGAAAGAAGCATGGTGGATATAAGCTGTATCATTTTTCTTGATGCATATGTACTTGTGCACAGGAAGTTACATAAAAATATCAGCAATGGCTCATCACATAGTGAGAATGAACACCAATAGATGGAGAGCTAGGATGGTGTAGTGGACAGGCTGTTGATTGTAGAGTCTGAAGAGATTTGGGTTTGATTCCCACTTCTGCCACTTCTCTAAACCTCAGTTCTTTTGTAAAATGATTATCAAGCCAGCCTTAAAGCCAGGAGGACCTAGGTTCAATTTGTGCAGCTGATCCATACTATCTGTTTGACTCTGGACTGGTCATGTAACCATTCAGGGCTCCAGGCAGCTCTAAGACTTTTAAGTTCCTGTATTGGTAAAGGGAATTTCTTCACCTGAGAATTCCATATACCCAGTGATCTGTTGGCAAATGTTAATCATCTTTCTCAAAAAAAATGAACCCCACAGACACACTCTTAAATTTGATCCTCATTATTAATATTTTCTCCATTACTTTCTTAAATCTAGGCAAACAATAAATCAGGCTCTGATTTGTAGCATTTGCTGATGTCCAAGGTGTAAACGAACACACTGAAAAGTGAAGAGTGTCTCAAATTTACCTGGCTCCAGTATGCCCCAGTTATATCATTGAACTAACGGGTCTGGCCCCTATCCCTCAAGTGGTATTATTCAGATCATGTGTCTCATAGAATGATTGAGAGGGTCCATCAACAAGAGATAATGGACTTTGCATATAAACCTTGGTTATTTTGTACATATATGTATGTGTATGTATACATGTAATGTATATATGAATGTATGTAAAGATCTAGAATAATTACATATATAAACAGCCACATACCTATGTGTATATAGGCATATATGTGCATTTGTGTGTGTGTGTGTATATATATATATATATGAAAATATATATATATATATATATATATCCTAGAAGAAGTCTTCTAGCCTATTGGATAAATCCTTTAAAGATAATTTGGGGAAAGATATATATGGAATAGAATTGCATTGGGTGAGAAGAAATGTATATGGGTTTGGACTATAGTGGTGGCCAGGGAGACAACAGATACATTGTATTATCAAAATAAATCAGATAGGAATTTATTTTCCTTAGACCAAGGGGTGGCAACCTTTTTGGCCGTGAGAGCCATAAATGCCACATTTTTAAAATGTAATTTCGTGAGAGTCGTACAGTGCTCACAGTGCACACTCCTATAACAGTGCCTGAAAAAACATTGACTTTATGGCTCCTGCAGAAAGAGCCATATCTGGCCCTCAAAAGAGCCATATATGGCTCGAGAACCATACGTTGCCGACCCCTGCCTTAGACTATTTCTGAATAACAACTAACAGTGACTTCTAAAAGCAGAGAGCTTCTTCTTAGGGATATAGAAATAGACACGGAGATCCAGGAGGTGTCTGGGACACATACGCAATCATTCTTTTTTGTATAATGATAATTATATAGCATTTTAAACCTTACAAAGAACTTGAATACATTGTCTTCATCAATACATATCAGCATCTATCTGTGTCTATCTTGCTTATACATAGTTGTTTGCGTGTTATCTCTTCCCCTTAAAATGTGAACTCCTTGAGGGCAGGCATTGTTTTTACCTTTCTTTGTATTTTTGGTACATACTAGGAACTTAATAAATGGTTGTCAGTGGGACTAGACATTTCCTTGCTTGATCTCCATAGCAACCCTTAGAAGTAAAGGTATTATTATTAACATTTTATAGATGAGGAAACTGAAGCTAGGAAAGGTTTAAAGGGCTTGTCCATGGTTGTGGGTCTAATTCAATGGCAGAAATGGAATTTGAACACAGGTCACTCCTAACTCTGTGTCCTGGGTACATTTGTATTCTTATGATATCATTTAGCCACAGTTTCCGAAGAAGTTTAAAACATATCTGTTTGTTTATCCTCCTAGGATATTTATTAGCCATTTTGATGATGTAACTACAACTCTGTAAAAATAGGTAAAGCAAAGTATTGTTTGCCCCATGATTCAAATAGCTATAAGGAAAATTGTTGTCCCCACACTAATGCCATCTTCCACATCAGCACCGAGGGGTCCTAGACCAAGGTTTCTTCTTTACACTCTAGAAGCCAGTATACATGTTCTTAAATAGTTGGAAAACCAATGTGGGGTCATACCAATGAAATCCAGGCTGAAGAATTAGATTTAGTTCTGTCAGCAGTGGTGAGCCACTGAAAATCTTTTATCAGAAGATGACAATCAGAACAATGCTTTAATTTACACAAGTTTTTATATGAACTTTTAAAAAAAGAATATTTGTATAACTGAATTTAGTAGAGGTTATTTCTTTTGTAATTTTTTGGTTTTTCTTTTATATATTTGAAAACATTCTAAGAAAGGATCCATTGACTTCACCAGATTGTCAAAAGGGTCTATGACCCACAAAACATGTAAGAACTCCTGCTTTTGAAAAATTAATCTGACAATAGTTTTTATGCCAAATAAGAGGAGGTTGTAGATTATATACTAGGAATGACTATTCATAGGAGCTAGATGTATGATCAGGAGTAGGGAGAGAAAGGTGGGGGACACAGTAAGAAACTAATTTCACACCCTGATATTACAGATGAATCAATAGTCACAATCCCATTTAGCTGATTTGTTTAAGACAATGGAATAAAGGTCAGGAAAAGAGAAATCCTGGATTTCTGACTGAGAACACCTGGTTATAGGGACCAGCAGGCCACTAGTTCCAAAACAAGTGGGTTTCTGTGGTCAAAATAATCTTAAACAGAAGAAAACAATAGTCAACTTGAAGTTCTTTATGGCCTCAGGGAAGTAGGAGTGAGAGAACCCCAGCCCTCAAGTTCCTCAAATTTCACAAGTGTCATTAGAAACCCCAGAAGTGTTGTTTGGTTGCTTAAAAACGATTTATTTTTTGCAATCCCTCAAAAAAAGGCTGACATTTCCAAGTAAATTTGATATTAGAAATATAGGTTTACTCTGAAAATTAAAGGTGACTCCATATAAAGGCAAAGCACTGAGGAAGCAGGAGAGCCAAGTGTGGGAAGGCTTCAGAACGGTCCTCTTGCCAAGGGAACAAGTAGCTTTTCATAATGTTTTCTGGGTCAAGAAACATCTATTTTCATAATAAGCCTAGTAGATTTTGTAAATAGGGTAGTGCCTGTTTGGAAGTCTCCTAGACAGTTTAGAAATCTGTTCACATGTTTAGAGATACCTTGTGAAAGCTTGGGAGGCTGGGAGTAAGGCTGTGCCTCTGTAGACTGGGGCTGCCATAGCTGCATCTGCCACTGGTGAAGGAGCCTGGTGAGGCACAGGGGAAAATCATAAGATCTAGAGGTGAAAGGGAGGGCAGAGACCATTTAGTCTGATCCCCTCATTTTATAGACAGCTACAGGACATGGTAGACTTGGGGTCAGGAAAACCTGAGTTCAAATTGTGCCTCAGACACTTACTAGCAAAGGTGACATAACTAATAAATCATCTATAAGATGGAAGTAATAAATAGAACTTGTACTACTGGGGTTTTACTCTACTTTGGGAGCAGCGAGGTTGCTCAGTGGATAGAGAGGCATACCTGGAGATGGGAGATCCTGGTTTCAAATCTGGTCTCAGACACTTCCTAAGAGTGTGACCCTGGGCAAGTCACTTAATCCCCATTTCTAGCCCTCATTATTACTCTTCTGCCTTGGAAACCACAGTAATGTAGATCCTAAGACAGAAGGGAAGGGTTTAAAAAAAATCAGTTAGGTAATATATGTAAAGAACAGTATTATATAAATATTAGCCACTGCTGCTGCTACTACTGCTACTACTGTTACTACTGCTTCTACTACTACCACTACTACTATACTACTTCTACTGCCACTATACTACTACTACCACAACTACCAGTACTACTACTATGCTACTACTACTACTACCACTACCACTACCACTACTACCACTACTACAACTACTATACTACTACTACCACCACTATACTACTACTACTATCCTATACTACCGCTACTATACTATTACTACCACTATACTACTACTACTATCCTATACTACCACGACTATACTATTACTACCACTGCTACTATTCTATTCTATTACAACTACTACTATCTTACACTACTACTACTACTACTACTACCACTACTACTACTATACTATTACCACTACCACTACTACAGCTACTATACTACTACTATGCTACTACTACCACTGCTATTACTATACTACTACTACTATTACCCTATACTACTATTACTATACTAATACCACTAATACTACCACTACTACAACTACTACTACCACCACCACTACTACTACTATCCTACACTACTATTACTGTACTACTACTACCACTACTACAACTACTATACTACTATTACCATTACTACTACCACCACTACTACTATACTACTACTACTACTATCTTACACTACTACTACTACTACTACCACCACCACTACTAGTACTACTACTACCACTATACTACTACTAC
Organism: Gracilinanus agilis; assembly: GCF_016433145.1. Classification (NCBI taxonomy): domain Eukaryota; kingdom Metazoa; phylum Chordata; class Mammalia; order Didelphimorphia; family Didelphidae; genus Gracilinanus; species Gracilinanus agilis. Next base: position 152,463,074 of record NC_058133.1, on the reverse strand, counting down.
TATCCTACTATACTACTACTATACTACTACCACCACCTCTACTACTACTATACTACTACTACTATCCTACACTACTACTATACTACTACTACCACTACCACCACCACTACTACTACTACTACTATCCTACTACTACTACTATCCTACACTACTACTACTATACTAATACTACCACTACTACCACTACTATACTACTATTACCATTACTACTACCACCACTACTACTATACTACTACTACTACTATCTTACACTACTACTACCACTACCACTACCACCACCACCACCACTACTACTACTATACTACTACTACTATCCTACTATCCTACTACTATACTACTACCACCACCTCTACTACTACTATACTACTACTACTATCCTACACTACTACTATACTACTACTACCACTACCACCACCACCACTACTACTACTACTACTACTATCCTACTGCTACTACTATCCTACACTACTACTACTATACTAATACTACACTACTACCACTACTATACTACTACCACTGCTACTACTATACTACTATTACTACTATCCTACACTACTACTATTACCACCAGCACTACTACTATACTACCATTTTACAGGTGAGACAGGGATTTGCTCTAGGGCATATTAATGGTGAGGGTCATCAGAGGTGGGATTTGAACTGAAGTCCTCTGATTGGCGAGCCAGGGGTAGATTTGAGTCTATGACATTCCCTGCCCCAAATCCTACCCAATCACTTTCTTTTTGGGCTTCTCATCATGGCTGCCATCATAGACCTCTATAGGAATTGGCTCAGAAGGTTTCTACAGATATGGACAACGAGGCTGAATGAAGGCAAGGTGTCAGACTCTGGAGCAGGATTGATTCGCCTGTTAGGTCTGGGGTACAAGGAGCTCCTCCACATTCCAGGCTCTCCTCTCTATTCTATGGCACGAGAGGCTCACTGCACATTATTCAGTGCTCTGGGCACAGGAGGGCACTTTGCAGCCCCGCCACAACCATGGCATAGTACGACAACACACAGATTGGTTGATGGAGTGCTAGACTTGATACCAGTAAGACCTGGGTTTGAATCCAGCCACTTTTTGTATGATCACAGATAAATTACAGCCTCTCTGAGATGTGATTTCTTTTTCTATAAAATAGGTATAATAGTGCCTGTAGTGCCTGTCTCACAAGGTTACTGGGAGACTCCAATGAGCTTATGTGAAGTGCTTTGCAAATTTTAAAGCACAACAATGTGCTGTGGTTGTTCAATGTGTCCCATTCTTTGTGACCCTTTTTGGGATTTTCTTTAAAAAGACACTACAGTCGTGTGCTATGTCCTTCTCCAGCTCATTTTGCAGATGAGGAAACTGAGGCAAGCAGGGTTAAGTGACTTATCCAGAGTCACACAGCTAGTAAGTATCTGAAGACAGATACGAACATGGGTCTTCCTGACTCTATTTACCAGGGCTCTATTTACTGGGGGACTCGGAGATCTACTACTATTATTATTCAATAATGGAATTTTTTTTTGGATAGCCCAGAGCAAAGAAGGTTGGTCGCTGCCCCCATAAGAATGGCCGCAGTGTTATAGATGGGCTATCCTGGTAGGCTGGCCGCTTCTGACCACAGCCAAGGGCACCCCAGGAGGACACATGGGAGAGCAGTTCTTTTTCAGCCCACTTTGCTTGAATGAAATGTTTATGGCACATGGCCGATCCTTAAATTTTATAGCTTTAACACTGGTTGCCTTGTGTTGACCGAGCTATTTTCTGACATGTTTCAATAGCTCCCACTGCCTAACATCACTCCCATCACTTCTCTTCCTCCTGAACTCATGGGTCTGGTGGCAGACCTGCACACACAGGTTCCATTATTTATATGGGGATGGCCCATGCTGAGCTGGAAAAACCATCAGAGTTTCCTAAGCGTGCTCAATGGAGTGGCCGCAGAGCAGCCTCCATGCCCTCAGTCGCGGGGGGAGGCTAGGAAAAAAAGCCAAAGAGAGGTGTGTTTATACATTCAAAGCAGTCGCCCACCTGGGAGAGCTCGTCCCACATCGCATTTCCCCAAAGCTGTAGGAATGGGCAGCTGAGAGGAATTATGATTTGGTGCTTTGTAAAGAGATCCGTAATTAGAATTTTGGCAACCAGTGGAGGGCAAATCAGTCCAAGAAGAAGTGGAGACCCAGTAGAGACCCAGCTGGAGGAAGCCCACCAATCATTATATTATAGGTTGGAAGGGTTATAGATGGGAAGCTAGAAGGGACCTTAGAAGCCATCTGGCCCAATTCCTCCCCACTTAAAAAAGAATCTGGAAAAATTCCTATTTTGGCTAATTATTCTAACTCACCACGTGATAAACTCAAGTTATTTTTACACAATAGGAGGAACAAAAGCACCATGAGATCACCCTCGGTGTCCTGGGACAAATCTCCCATGGCCCACCCTCGTTGTGGCTCTAGCTATAAATCATTAATAGCAACCAGCACTCCGGAAAGAGATGGTAAAATGGAGCTGATAATAACGGTCTGTTTGATGAGCCCCTTATTACAAATGCATTGGTTATAGCACCCCATTAACACCCATTGCAGAAAAACCTTGGTAGAGGCCAATGATTCTGACCAAGAAAAAAACGTACAACAGACCCAAATCAGAGGCGAACGAGCCTGGTGGAACCCAGAAAACCTGAAAATCCTTTGAAATCTCTACAATTGACTGTGTAAAGCAGAGAAGGGCAGACGCGGAGAGCTGAAGCAGATGCATAAATATGGAATATCTGATTAAGCAGGAAGAGGGCAGAGAGTTCAAAGAAACTTCATTAAGCGCAGAGGCCTTTGGAAACAGTGTTGAGAGTGGATTCCTAAGGCCCTGAGCAGCAAAAGCAAAATTAGAAAGGGCAGACTTATGGCCCAGTATCACTCCCAGATGTTTTCTTTCCAACTTTGCAAAAGCTTGCTGTGACTTTTTTACCCACCTACGTGAATTCCACAAGGGGTGGAAAAAACAGCCACCGTTCCTGTTCCCCAAAATACAATTACCAACTCCATTATGCAAGTGGCTATTACAACCGGTGGTGGAAGTAGTTTAAGTGGTCATGGCGGTAACTAAAAATAGGAGAACAAACTGCCTTAGTCAGTGAGGAAACTTATTTTACCAATGCCACATCCAAGGACCCAGGTGACCCACACATTGTAGAAGAGAGAGAGGACTGGAAGACCTTAGAATGTTTACAAAGGAAAGGACTGGTCCTGTACAATGCATTGCTCTTGCCTCTAAGAGATTAAGTTTGGTTCTACTTTGAGTAGAAGAGTTTGGGTAAAAAAAATGAGAGGAGAGTGAGGAGCCATAAGGATGACCCTAGAGCAGTATAAGAACTGCCTGTGTTTGTAGGGGAAGGAAATGGATCAGTTGAACCTCAAGCACCCAAGATAATTCCTTCATACATATTTGGGGTTTGTTTTGTTTTGTTTTGTTTTTAAAACCCTTACCTTCCATCTATTGGTTCCAAGGCAGAAGAGTAGAAAGGGCTAGACAATAGAAATTAAGTGACTTGCCTAGGGCCATACAGCCAGGAAGTATCTGAAGGCGGATTTGAACCCGGGGTCTTTGGTCTCCAGACCTGGCACTCTTATCCACTGAGTCACCTAGTTGCCCCTCTTCAAAAATATTTTTTGACATGCATTCAATTGAGTTGAATTGAATTTAATTTAATCTATGCATACTCTAAAAAATTCTGTTTCTTAGAGAGTCACATATATACATTCTAATTCTACTACAAGAACTGTGAAGAAATCCCCTTGGTGATTTCCAGATATTATGAAAAATGCTTTATCATTTTTATCCTGGTTCAGTTAATGATAGAAGTAGGAAATAACGATCCCTTCAATCAAGGGCCACCACTAGAGTGGGGTGATGGAACTTTGGCTTAGTTGGCTGAAATTTATACAACAAACAATAAATCAATAAGCATTTATTAAGTGCCTACTATGTACCAGACACTGTATTAAGTGCTAGGAATACAAAAAAAAAAAAAAAAAAAAAGGCAAAAGACAGTCCTTTCCTCAAGAAGCTCAGAATCTAAAGTAGAATACAACAAACCAACAAATAAAAACGAGCTATATACAGGATAAATGGGAAATCATTAAAATAGGGGAAAGTGCTGAAATTAAGAGAAATTGGAGTAGGTTTCCTGTAGAAGATGGTATTTTGGCTGGGAATTCAAGGAAGCAAGGGAAGCCAGTAGGTAGAAATGAGGAGGGAAAACATTCCAGGAGCCAGAGAAAATGCTCCAATGCGAGACAGTGTCTTGCTTGTGGAATAGCCAGGAGGTCAGTATTACTGGATCAAAGAGAATATGGTAGGGGGAGAAAGGTAACAGAAGACTGGAAAGGTAGAAGGGTTGTGAAGAAAGGACCTTGAATGCCAAACAGAGGATTTTGTATTTGATCCTGGAAGTAATGGGGAGCCCCTGGAATTTACTAAGTAAGGAAGTGACGCAGACTGACCTGCACTTTAGGAAAATCACTTTAGTGGCTGAATATGATTGGGATGAATTGGATTGGGAAGGGACTTAAGGCACACAGATGCACCAGCAGGGCTAGTGGCAATAGTCCAGGGATGGGGATGAGGTGTTAGGGGCCTAAGAATGCAAGAATGGGAAAACTGTTAGAAAAGAGAAGGGTCTATATTTGAGAGATGTTACAAAGATGAAATCAATAGGTCTTGGTAAAAGATGAGCTATATTGGATATGGAGGACTAAGAGAGAATGAGGAGTCAAAGATGACTCCTAAGTTGCAACCTGAGGGACTGGAAAGATGGCGTTGCCCTCTACAGTACTAAAGAAGGCAGGAGGGAATTAGAATTCTGTTTTGGACAGACTGAATTTAAGATATCTACTGGATACCCAATTCAAGGTACCTGAAAGGCAGGTGGAGATGCTGGATTGGAGGTCAGCAGAGAAGGAGCAAATTTGGAAGGAAAAGGTAGATTTGAGAATCATCAGAATAGAGATAGTAATTAAATCCATGGCAGAAGAAAAGAAAGGCCAGGACAAAGCCCCAGAGGACCTCAATATTAGGGGGCATAATCCAGAAGAGCATCCAGCAAAAAGAGACTAAAAAAAGCAGTAATAAAGTTAGAAGGAGAACCAGGAGACTGATATCCTGAAAAACTGGAAAGAAAAGAGGGTCTAATAGGAGAGGGTGGATCAATAGAGTCAGAGGATACAGAAAGATCAGGGAGAATGAGGACTGAGTAAAGATCATTGGATTTGGCAACTTAAGAAATCACTGGTAACTCTGTAGAGAGCAGTTTTGGTAGGACAGTAAGGTCAGAAGCCAGATTGTAAGGGGTTAAAAAGACAGTGAGAGAAGGAAAAGTGGAGGCAGTTGTTTCAAGGAGTTTAGCTACAAGGGGCAGAAGAGATATAGAATGATGGTTAGAGGGGATGGAAGGATCAAATGAGGTTTTTTTCAGGATGGGGGAGTCTCGGTTATACCTTTGTAGTTAGAAGGGAATGAGCAGCCAGTAGGCAAGGAGAGATTAAAAAATAAATGATAAAGGATGACAGAGGGGGCTGTTGAAGGCGATGGGAAAGAATGGGATCACTTGAGCAAGTAGGAGTTAGCCTTGGTAAGGCTACTTTATCATGTGAGACAGGGATAAAGGGGAAGATAGTAGCAGAAGGCATCTGAATGATGTGAAATGAGGAAAAAGAAACGAGAGAGCTCACAGGAAATTCTAACTTTTTTTCTGTAAAATATGAAGCAAGGTTCTATACTAGTATTCCAGCAGTGTGGTAGCAATTTTTTTACTCTCCTTTTTAGTTTCTCCAGTATTATTAAGAAATCCTCTTTCTCCAGTTTGAAAACAGTTCTAAACTATTTCTTTTGGGAAAACAGGAAAAACAAAGGCTAGGGCCTTCCTTTGAAACAGAGGAAGAGTGACACCCAAACTTAAGTCTTGTCTAGATGTGATGATTGCCTTTCCGCCCACTTGGAGTGATTGGTGTCATGACTGACATAGGAATAGTGTCTTCTCTTTTGAAATTTACAGTTAAGATATTGAACATAGGAAGGAACTCTGAAGGGGAAGTAAAGTCCAGGCCTTCAGGAACTAAGTGGAGACTATTCTGAAGGGGAACCCAAAATGTATTTTAATATACTATGATCTTTTTCTTGTTCAAGATTCGTATAAATTTTACCTGAAATCCTCTTGGGGCAAAGAGAGTCATATTGGAAAGCATTTTGGACTATGCCATTTTGGACATCTCTCAGTCTCCAAACTATAAATGGCTTGAATATAGATAAAATAAAATTGTTTCTGGCAGGCTTGACCCTAACTCACAGAATACATTATTAGCATTAATGTTTTTTGACAGCCACTCTAAGGTTAGTATGAAAAACTATCACCTAGTTAGAAATGGAAATAGTTAAAATAGTGTGTCATGCTCCCCCCCTTAGCAGTTTTTACCCCAGACAGTATCCTAGACTGCCCAAGTCTCTCCCCATATCCTGTGGTCTCCACAGGAGGGTACCCCATACGTCCTGAAATTTCTTTCCTCCCATGATTGCATTCTTTCTCCCTTCTTAATATTTTCTTCCACTTGCCCAAACATAAGAATTGTTAGTTATAGCTCTGCCTTCAACAAAAGGAATATATTTATTTTATCTCCTTATTATGTGGACTATATCCTGACTGGTACATCCTCTTGTTATTCCTGTCCTGAACTCTTGGATTTTAGATAAGAGGATGCCAGGAAACTCAACCTTGGGCTTCAGTTCTCAGTTCCCAAAGCATTTAGAGGTCCAGAACATATGGGGAAACCATAGTTTACTAGGAAGAACAGGAAACATCAGAAGGAAATATCAAAGATGGCAGGTAGTTTCTTGAGGTAAAGTGGAGCAAAGAAGGATCACTGGAATTGGAGTCAAGAAAAGCTGGGTTTGCCTCATATATTTATAGCTGTATGTCTCTGGGCAAACAACTTTAGCTGGGCTTTAGTTTTCTCATCTGTGAAACATGGGAGCTGGGTTTAAAGACTTCTAGGGTCCCTTCTAAGCCTTCAAGTCTCTGGTTCTATGATTGTAATCTAGAATACCCAAGTGTGAATGCTGCCTCTGAAACTTAACTAGACTATATGTATGTGGGAAAATTGCTTAACACATATTAGCCTCAATTCCCCCAGTGTATAAAATGGGGATAATAATAGGATCTACCCCCAAGATTTGTTGAATCAAGTCAATGAGTTAATAAGCATTTACTGAGTACCTATTATGAGCCAAACCCTGTGCTAAGCTGTGGGGATGCGAAGAAACACCAAAGAGAGACCCTGATCCTAGAGCTAAGGCTCAAAGGATAGCTAGCCAGACCTAGAGATGGGGGAGTTGTGGTGGGGTGGCTAGGTCCAAATCTGGCATCAAATACTTCTTAGCTATGCAACCCTAAGCAAGTCACTTCGTCCCAAATGCTTGGCCCTTACTGCTCTTTTGCCTTGGAACCAATACTTAGTATTGATTCTAAGATGGAAGATAAAAAAAAAGATCCTGATCTCAAGGAACTCACAGTCTAATGTGGCAAACAACCATATATGATCAAGAGTTTTATAGGAAGGCAGCTAAGTGGCTCAGTAGATAATCAGTCCTGGAGAGAGGAAGTCCTGGGTTCAAATATGGCCTCAGACACTTCCTAGCTGTGTGATCCTGGGCACTTAACTCCAACTGGCTCTCTTCTGCTTTGTAACCAATACACAGTATTGATTCTAAGGCAAAAGGTAAGGCTTTAAAAGAATTGCACAGAACAAATTGGAGATAATCAACAGAAGAAGGGCATTAGCATTAAGAAGGATCAGGAAATGAGGGGAATCAAATGAGATAATATATGTAAAATACTTTTAAAACTTTAAAGCACCATATAAATGCTATTTATCTGTTGTCCTCTAGTCATTTATCATTTGTGTCCAACTCTTTGTGTCCCTATTTTTTTTTGGCATAAATGCAATTACTATTATGTAATTATATTATTACTATTATATTATTATCATTACTATTATCTATAACTGCATAGAGTTCACTGTAACTATGGAACACTGGACAAGAAATTATTTGACCTCTCTGAGATTCAATTTCCTCATCTCTAAAATAGGAATAAACATACTTTTAGTGTCTTCATCATAGGATTGTTGTGAGAGTCAAATGAGATAATGTATGCCAGCATTATATAAATTACCATTATTATCATTGTTGCGGGGAACTTGTCTATACCCTTGAAGTCATCTACTCCCATGGTCAACTTTCTGCCAATAGCAAACCTGGATCATCTGCTTTTAAGACTATAATTCCCTTCAAAACAGCTCCCTAATCAGCCATTGTGTAGAAAAGGAACAAATGCAGCTCCATTTAGCCTGCCATGCAATTTACCACCTGTTTCACCCACCTCCTGTGCCAGCTCAGACGAGGCTCCTGCCTAGGACTGATCCATACCCAATAAGGGCCCCTGGCATTAGATCAGGTAGTTTTGCAGAGCTGTATCAAGTGTCTTTCTTACTGTCCCAAGCTCCACTTTGCCAGGTTGTCCCTTCAACAAAAGGAGAGGCCATCCAGAAGCCAACCTTAGCAGAGGTGAAAAAGATCCTATTCTATTCAGAGCCCTTCTCCTTCTCCCAGAATACCACCTCAGAGCTTGCCACCAAATTATGCACTAAGTCAGATATGGATAAAAGGCTGAGATTTGTTTTTTCAGAAATGCTCATCAAAATGTTCACTCCAGGGCAAAATTCCTTAGGAACAGGGTATTGAGTTCGGTCCTAGAGGGTCGGTCAGATAGGTGGCTCTCTGTCTGAGTTGTCAGAACATGTCACTGCTCAGATGCCCTCTTCTATAGTACGTACTCTGTGCCCTGGCTCTGGAGTGGCAGAGGACCCAGCTGTGAATGATGCAAGATGGATGGCAGGAACAAACTACATACGCCTGCTTTTCCTGGAGCTATAGCAGCCAGAGCCATCTCAAGCAATAAACCCAGCCACTGACAAACTCTTATTAAGTGCCTACTGTGTACCAGGCACTGAGCTAAGTGCTGTGGATACAAATACAAAGATTCCCTGTTCACAAGGAGCTCACATTCTAATCAGAGACAACAAAGACACATGTCAGCATAAGCAATATAGAAATAAACTCAAGGAGCCTGACCTAGGAGTCATGGAAACAGGTGAAAATGGTGAGCTTGTTTCTGGAAGTGTCCAGTGATGCAGAATGAAGCGATTGCAGCTCAAGGTCCATTTTCATGAAGCTGCATAAAGCTTTTCTCAACTTCTTCCAACAACTAGTACCCTCCTTCCCAAGCTATGTTATATAATGGTGTGGGGGGGGCTTAGATTTGCCTCATCACTGAAAAACATCTCAGAAGTTCTAGGACTATTTATTTCAAGTCCACTAACCAAAAAGAAATGGACCATTGAGTGACTGCTGTGCCAGATGTGGGCAAGAATTCAAAAGATGCTAACCAGTCAAAGTGACAAAGTGAATGACTCGCTCTCTCTCTCTCTCTCTCTCTCTCTCTCTCTCTCTCTCTCTCTCTCTCTCTCTTTCTGTCTTTCTTCTCTTTCTGTCTTTCTTTGTCTCTCTCTTTCTCTTGGGTCTGGCTGTGTACCAGTGAGGAGGCAAGGACTGCCAGGAAACTCTCCCCACCTGGGTCAGCAAGAAGTCATTAAAATAAGGTCTTATAATTGTCTCCATTCCTTTCATGTCTGTTCTTTCTTGTCTTAGATGAAGATAGAATCAATGAGAGGAGGTTGCAACCTTGGAACTTCTTCAAAAGGTCAGAAGAGCAAGTTGTCAGAGGTCCAGTGCTGGGAGTCCAGGACAAAGTTTGTGGGCAGCCAAACTGATATACACCATTTTCACAAATAAATAAGTTCAAAATATATGCAAAGTTAAAAGGAGTAATTGTGAAGGGAGGGCATTAGCAACTGGGAATAGGCCTCCTATAGAAAGTAGCACTTGAGTGGATCTTTTAAGGAAGCTAGAAATTCTGGTTGTGTGTGGAGAGAGAAAGAGACAGAGAGAGAGACACACACACACAGAGACAGAGAAAGACAGATAGACAGGCAGATAGACAAACAGACAGAGACAGAGATAGAGATAGAGAAAAAGAGAGAGACAGAGAGAGAGACAGAGAGAGATGGGGAAGGAGAGAGAGAGAGAGAGAGAAAGAGAAAATGAGAGAGAGAGAGAACATTCTAGGCACAGGAGACAACCTGTGCAAAGGCATAAGCAGGTGATGGGATGCTGTTTATGGGGAACATTAAGGAAGATTATTTGCAAGTAATGTAGAATGTGAGGTTGAGAATAAGATGAAATCAATCTAGAAAGGTGAGTGGGAGCCAGGTTGTGAAGAACTTTAATGATAAACAGAGGAGATTTTTGTTTTGTTTATCTTAGAGGCTATGGGGATCCACTGGAGAAGCAGGGTAGAATTATATTAAACCTAGAGCATGAATTGCCTGAGCACTGGTTGCATCATATTGTTTTGGGGGAATTCAGTCATGAGCAAATACCTGGCCCAATCCTTCCATAGGTATATAGCATAGTAATATAGGAAATGTATTCATTCTTGATTGATCCTCTCCAGCTGGCTGTTGGCCTGAGGGTTGTATGCCATTATAAAAAGAATCTCCAGAAACTTGTCTCAGCCCGAGGCCCCCTATTTAATATCTGCTTCAGAATACCACTACTAATTCTTTTTTTAAGAAAGTAGCAGTGTTTGGAGTGCAGAAGGCAACTTTGGAAACCCAGTTAGGCTTCTCGTTCATAAGGTGTGATCTGGGTTATCAAAATGATAATGTAACCTAAAGATAGAAACTGATATATTAATAAATCTACTGCTCCTTAGAGCCTAGGTCATAGTGTCTGGTATAAGAGTAGGTGCTAAAACAAATACTTGCAGGTTGGTTGATTGGTTGATAAGGGAACTAGAAAGGCTTATAGCAGAATCCATGACTTTCATTGAATCTTCTTAATGATCTGGGACTTATAGGCTCATATTGAGAGGGATAGGAGCTTGGAAGTATCCTAGTCCACCCTCCTCATTTTTGCAAATGAGTCCCAGAGAGGCTAAGTAACCTTGAATATACATCTAAAATTTTTGCAGCCTTTCTCAAAGCTCTATCAGGTGCTCAATCTCACTATTAGTAGTAGCAGTAGATTAATTTTTTCTCCAAGTTCTTCCTGAAAAATCATCCCACATGACAAACCCACTGATAGTCCTTCAGCATTGTGGGAATACCCTGACTTTATTATAGCCTGGCTATTAGGTTTATCATAGATAAAACACAATCTGTATCATTTGTTCTCTTGCAACCTGTGTATTCAGGGACCCCAACTAGCACCAAATTATATCAGCTCTGAACTTTCTCTCTTCCCCCCTGCTGGATCTAGAATGTCAAAATTGCAGCTCTTTCTCTTGTTTCCAAGTAATCCCTTTACTGTGCCACCAGGTTTATAAACCCTTTGTTACTATATACCTGCAATGAAAACCTTTAGATCATAAGGTTTCAGTTCTGAAAATCTCTCTTAATTCTGCCTCCTCCTAGCCTAGGATAACTTAAAGCCCCTGGAATTCATTAAGATATTCTAAGCAAGAGCATATTTTAATGAAGCTACATGAAATACTGAAAAGAATGCTGGATTTGGAGTCAGGAAAACATGGATTTGAATCATGCTTGGGGCATTTACTACAGCTGTATGACCCTGTGTAAATCACTTGAAATTTTTCAGTCTTTGTATCACCATCTGTAAAATGGAGATAACAATAGCGTCTTCCTCTCAGGGTTGTTAAGAGGATCAAATGAGATAATATATGGAAAGATCAAAAGGGGCCGGGTTGTGTCAAGGATTTAAAAAGCCAACCAAAGGATTTCATATTTAATCCTAGAGATAATTGGGAGTCACCAGAGTTTATTGAGTAGGAGGTTTAGAACTGCACTTTTGGAAGATCTCTTGGCCAGTCCAATGAAGGATTGACTGGATCAGAAGGAAACTTGAAGTAAAGAGACCAACCAGAAGCAAGGAGACCACAACCAACTGTGATAATCTAGGTCTCAGGTGAGTTTGTACCAGGGTGATGTCTTTATGATTGGAGATAAGGGACAATGAAAGAGAGGTGTCATGAAGGCAGAAATAATAAGACTTGGCAATGGATTGGATATGTGTGATGAGGGCAAGGAGTTGAGAATAATTTCTAGATTGTGAGCCTGGGAGAATAGTAATGCCCTCACTCAAAATGGGGAATTTCAGAAGGGGGAAGATTTGGGGAGAGGAGGAGATAATAGGTTCTGTTTGGAACATTTTGAATTTCAGAAGTATAGGAGACATTCAGTTCAAGAGTCCAACAAGCAGTTGGTGATGTGTGAAGGCAGCTCTGGAGAGAAGTTAATTCTGGATAAATGGAATGATGAATCATAGACATAGATATGTATCTACATAGAAATTATATTTGAACTAATGGAAGTGAGCTCACCAAGTGAGAGAGTGAAGAGAAAGAGAAAGGGGCCAAGGGCAGAGTCCTAGGGAACTCTGGTTGGTGGACATGACCTGGATGAAGATCCAGGAAAAGAGACCAAGACTGAGCAATCAGAAACGCAAGAGAATCAGGTGAGAGCAATGTCACAAAGAACCTAGAGACGAGAGGGTTTCTGAGAGAAGAATGATCAACAGGGCTGTGGGCTAAAGAGGGGTCAAGAAGAATGAGAAAAGGCAGGCTTTGGCAATTAAGAGTTCATAGAATCTTTGAAGAAAGAAGTTGCTGTTGAAAGCCAAACTGAAAAGGGTTTAGAACAGAATGCAAGTAAAGAAAGTGGAAACCCTGAATGTGTTCTTAAGGCAATGGACTCTCTTCTCCTCTGAGACAGGGGCGAAGGAGATGGGGGGGGGGGGGAAGATATCTCAATGAAGAGAGAAAAGAAAGCTCTCAGCAAAGGGCCTCTGATTTTTCAGAGACACGTGAGGCAGGGTCTTCAGCTTATTCACACAAACAAGAGAGGTTAAAGCTATTTGCTTCAAAGAAAGGAGTTGCCAACTTCAGTGCCAAAGCATTAATGTTCTTCTGAAGTTCAGCTGCCCCATATCCCCAGTTGTTTAACACTCCCTCACCTTTCAGAGAAGACATAGGCAGTGAAATGAATTGAATCAGCATTCTTCATTTTCCTAAGGTAAACAGTAGAGCAGGCCAGGTAGGTGGTGCAGTGGATAGAGCACTGGGCCTAGAGATAGGAAGAGCTGAATTTAAATCCAACCTTAGACACTTACTAGCTATGTCACCCTGGGCAAATCACTTCATCCTGTTTGCCTCGGTTTCCTCAGCTGTCAAATGAGCTGGAGAAGGAAATGGCAAACCATTCCAGCACCTTTGCCAAGAAAACCCCAAATGAAGTCACAAAGAATTTTGGACATGACTGGAAAAACTAGGCAACAACAAAGGGGTAGAGTGAGAGGTGGAGACAGTTGGCCTTGGAGGTCAAGAAGACCTAGGTTCAAGTTTATCCACTGACTCCTACTATCTTGGTAACCATGAAGAGGTTATTTAAACTATCAGTGCCTACAGATAGTTCTCTGAGACTTCAAGTTGCATATAAGTTAGGGAGTACCTAGCCAGAGAATTCTCTACCAGATGAAATCTTAGACTGGAACTCTCAAAGAAAAAGGTGTTGGGGAGAAAGAGGGAATAGAATGCTTATTTGCAAATTTGAATGAATTAGTTCTTCCTATAAGATTTTTAGCTTCCCTTTCAATTTAACAAATGTTTACTAAACATCAGGAGGCACTGGCTGGAATAAGAGGACTGGTTCAGATCCTGGATTCAGATCCTGCTTCTGATATTCCACATGTAAACTTGGGCAAGTCACTTAATCTCTCTAGGCCTCAGTTTTCTCATCTGTAAAATGGAAGGGGAAGGTAAACTAGATGGCCTATGAGGTCCCTTCAAACTCTAGATGTATAATCTATGATGCTACCTCTGTATAAGGTACTGCAGATGTTGCAAACATGGCTCTTTCCCTCAAGAACATTACAATGTAGTAAGGGAGGTAAATATAATGTAAAGTAGGGCAGCTAAATGGTCCAATAGATGGAGCCTGAAGTCAGGAAAACCTGAGTTAAGATCCAGCCTCATATACTAGCTGTGTGATCCTGGGCAATCTTGTCACTCCATTTGCCTCAGTTTCCTCATATGTAAAATGATCTGGAGAAGGAAATAGCAAACAACTCCGGTCTCTTTGCCAACAACACCCTAAAAGAGATCATGAAGAATCAGACACAACTGAAACAACTGAACATATGAAAGAGAGAGAGAGACAGACAGACAGACACAGACAGACAGAGATCTCCTGTACATCAGAGGAGACTTCATGGATCATGTACTAGTTGAACTAGACCTTAAAAATTAATAGAATTTCATCTTGAAAAATTATTTGGAGAAGGCATTCTAGGCACAGGAAATAATATGAATAAAGTTAAGGAGACAGAAGCAGAGAAGAAGTTTGTAGATAACAAGTAATCCAGTTTAGGAGGCACATAGACTAGAAAGGTATCTTCTCAGGAAATTCATTGACATGGGTAAGACCAAAGAGGAGAGGCCAGACACTAGCTCTCAGCCTCAGGCCTGGCACTTAGTGGCAGTTGCTTCAACCCTATCTTTGCATCACAGTCTGCAGTAGTAATTAGAATAATTCTGAGGGCTGCAAAAATTTGCTCTGTGAATCTGAGGGCTGCAGAATTTGCTTAGTATGCATTAGAACAACCCTGTGACTTCTCCTTGGCCCCCAGACTCAGAGCCTGAAAGAAAAATGTTAAGCCTAAAAGGAATTGGGTCCTGGCCAACTGAAGTTTCAATATCAATTGAAAATATGATCCACTGCATTAGTGCTGTATTACTTCAGGTTATTGATGCTCACTACTGTCCAACGTCAGGCCGTGTAGTGAAGATTTAATGGGCTGGTAATTTTTGGCAGCTTGGAAGAATTTTTAAGTCTATGTGCCAGGCTGCATTAGGGAATTTGCCACTGAGTGATTTGTTCTTCTGGGGAAGGACTTCAAGAAAATAAGTAATCTCTTTTCCCACCTCCAAGCTTCTTAGTTACCTGATGAGCTGTCCATCTGGGCACTTGGGTCTGGCAAGTGACAGACTACAGCAACAACAGGTAAGCTGAATCTTGCTGGTTTAGCCTTTGGATTTTTAAGTTGTCCATCAACAAGGGCGTGTTCCAGGAGAGCCCTACATCTGCCCTCCACATTGGAAATGCAAAGTACAGAGCATCTGGAACACTTAAAAGAGAGTCTTCACCAACCAAACTGCACAGATTATTCTGGTCATCTGGATGAAAAGTCACCATAGCTAATGAATTAGGCCAGTGGTTTTCCCAATGTCTGGAAGCTATGGAAACTTTTTGCCATATTATTTTTCAACCACAGAATGAACTCCTGTTGTATGGGCAAGGCATAGTGATGGCAGACTAGATACAAATTAAGTGTGTAGCTAATAACCACAATAATATAAAGGAAAACAGCATTGAATGACTTTGGAAAGCTGATCAATGCAGAGACCAATTATGACCTCCGAGGGCTAATGATGAAGAATGCCTCCTGCCTCTGGACAGGAAGGTAGTGAATTATAGGTGTGGACTGAGGCATGGCCATGTATTGATTTGTTTTACTTAACTGTGTTTACTTGCTACAAGGGAAGATTCTATTGGAAGGGGTAGGAGTTGCTGGGTAGTGACAATCACGTTTTTGAAAAAGTGTACTTTTCAATGATATTTCATTTTTAATTAAATTTAATAATAATAAAAATATTTTTAATGATAATCATGTATCCAATTGCTAACATATTTTCCAAGAACTCTTATAAACCCTTGGCTTATTGATGTGTATTAAGCACTTACTGAATGCCAAACATTGTGCAAGGACTGGAGATATAAATGCAAAAGCAAAGATAGTCCCTACCCTCCAGGAGGAGATTTACTCAAAAGAGTGGGATCCTAGAATAGGTGCTTTGGTCTAAGAGTTACAAGAATAACATGCAGGATATTAAGGGGGTAGATTGCCTTCTAGGAACAGTGGAAAAATTGATTTGATCTTGATTCTAGAACTGGGGTGGAAACAGATTAAAGATAAGCACTTGGAGTCAAAGTTGTTGACAAGACTATGGAAAAGATGGTTGAAGAGTAGGAAGTGAACTGAAGCATGACTTGGCCCAGCCTGAAATAATAGCTTGATGAGATAGTCACAGATCAGCACAATGGACCTTATCATTCATTTATTCATTTCTTCATTTATTACATTTAATTCAACTAATCTTTATTAGGCACCTACTTGTTACAGATAAAAAACCAAAATAGTCCGTGGCCCTTGTCATTCAATTTCAAAATATGGCCAAGTGGGAGAGGGTGCTAATAACAGGTAGGGCTTGTGTAGAATAGAGAGCCTAGTTGTACAATGAAGGAAACAAAGGATTCTAAGTGATGAAGAGCAGAAAAGAGGTTATTGCAGCATTCCAGACATGGGATCCACTTGTGCAAAGATGTAGAGAAATGTTGCGTAAAGAAGAGCTATTGAGCCAGTTTGACTGGAAAAGAGTATAATTTGTCTACTATGTAGAAAGGTTCCTGGACACTGCACTAGGCACCAGACCTCATTCACCCTGAAAACTGGGAAAATGAAATCTCTTTATGAAATTAACAGTAGCTAGACATGGGTAAATGGCCCTCACAGTCCGAAACATCATACATCAAGTTTGATGGATTATGCCCTACCAGCAAATTCATTGGCAATGCTGTTTTGGGAGCGGTTATTGGTCTGGGATAATAGGGCACTGTTGTATTGCTGAATTTTCTTCACTGTTTGCATAACACGAAAGGGGAGAATCCATTTCAAAGGAATTGTTATTTAACTCTTCTTGAGTTCAGCTGCCCCACAGAAAGATATTTGGCTTACCGTATCTGTCCAGCCAATGAGAAGATTTATGTTTCTGGTATGTCCCAAACCCTTCTTTCCACACCTATTCTGAAGGGAATGACTCAACTACACATTCTGAAGCTTTTCCTCCTTTCCTGCAGAAGAGATAGATACAAGAAGGCAAAGCTCTCATTCCATGTAATTGCAGGCTTCCTTCAGAAGATCCTCTCCAGTGATGATTCAGCAGGGCATGGGTAGCCAAGGGGAGCTCACCTCCTCACCAAAACCTCTCACTTCCTTTTCTCTTCATGATTTCCCTCTAACAACAGACAGATCCTACATGTTCTAGGTAACAGACACTGCCTCAACTAAATTGATATCATATTCCTAGTACTGAATTCAAAGAATTCCTTTTAAGAGGAGTGCTAAAGTCTCCACTAAGCCATTGCTGGAGCAATGGATTTTGGAGTGAGACCTTCGTTCAAATCCTAGCCCCTATCAGTCGCTGCCTGTGTGGCATCAGGCAAGATGACCTCCAAAATTTCTTGTAGCTATAAATTGATGTGGTTATAATTTGCTTCTCATTGAGGCACCTTTGCCAAACCTGTGATAGTTATTTATTCACATGCAATCCGTACAGTTCAAAGTCACCTTCTAGTCTCACCAGGGGAAATACTCGAGGGATTCCTGTACCAACTGAATCTTTGCCCCTACACTCAGAAACACCAGGTATTTGCATAGGCCAAGTATTTGCAGATTCTTTATATGACTTTAGCAATTGGAGAAAATTATCCCTCCAGGTCTAAAGAAGAGAGCTGACTGACCCCCCCCCCCACCCCTTCTCTGCTGTGATGCCTTGGTCATGGTCTTTAAAGTTTCCAGACCCTAGCTTCTTCATCAAAATGCATCAAATCAGGCATATGATACCCAGACTTGATAAAGTATATCCAGTAAACTCAGGATGACACCACACAAGGAACAATCTTTTTTCAGTCTTTTAGCTCCAAGTCTTTGCACAAGCTTGTTCCCTCTGTTTGGCTTACACTCTCTCCTCATCTCTATGTCTTAGAGTTCCTAATTTTTAAAAAACTCTTGCCTTCTGTTTTAGAATCAATACTAAGTATCATTTCCAAGGTAGGAGAGCAGTAAGGGCTAGACAATTTGGGACTAAATGGCTTGCCCTGGGTCACACAGCCAGGAAGTATCTGAGGTCATATTTGAACCCAGAATCTTCCATCTCCAGGCCTGGCTCTATTTACTAAGCTAAGCTACCTAGCTGCCTCTAGATCTCTAATTTAAAAAGCAAACAAACATGCTCAAATGCCATCTCTACCAAGGCTTCTGTTTTCTACTAGCTTGATTTGCTGACAAAGAACTTTTGCAATATCTTGGTCAAGTCCATTAATCTCTTTGAGCCTCAGTTTTCTCATCTATAAAATGAGACTAGATGGACCTTGAGGCCCCTTCCAGCTCTAAGTCTATGGTGCTATATCCAAAGGAGGATGACCAGGTTAGCAGTATGACTGGGAACCTCTTTTTTGTTTCATATAATAACCTTGGGGGATAGGACCATGATTAATACACCAATCCAACAAATGGCTTCTCTGAGGCTCAGAGAAGTTAATTGATTGGCCCAAGGTTTGTTGTTATTCAGTCATTTCCAGTCATATCTAACTCTTTGTGATTCCATTTGAGCTTTTCTTGGCAAAGATACTGGGGCCATTTGCCATTCCCCTTTCCAGCTCATTTTATGGCTAAGGAAACTGAGGCAGAGTTAAGTGAATTGCTCAGTGTCTGAGGCTGGATTTGAACTTGGGAAGACGAGTCCAGCACTCTCTCCATTATACCACCTAGCTGCCCTTGAGCCAAGGTTACTAGGAAGCAATAGAGCTAGACCAAGGTTTCAGTGTCTTTTCATGTCCTCACTAAAATTTTACATTGCGCTGAAAATTATTCTTTTCTTTTTCTTTCTGGAATCTCACTGTCTGAGTGAGTCCAGGCAGAGCTCTGGTCTCTCTGGGCAGTCTCTCTCTTCTCCTTGGGCTGAGGTTACATCACACAAGCATACACACACACACACACACACACACACACACACACACGCGCGCGCACGCATACACACACATGCACACACACACACACAATCTTCCTGCCCTCCAACTCTCTCCTCCTCTCCTCCCTCTCTTCTCCTCCTACCCCCTCCCTGTGCAACCTGGGGAGTCAGCTGAACTGCCACCTGCAACTGGGTCATCTCTTACTTATCACTTCTGCTCAGGAGAAGAAATCAAATGATAGTGTTAATTGAGGACTAGGTTAGTCAGCACTCCTGCTCTTTCTGCCCGGCTTTATTACAGTGTAAGCTAATATAACCTTAACACCCAGGTTTAGATGGAACCGAGAGTTTCCAGGGCTTGCTGGCAGCGATCACATTTATTCCAGACAAAGCATAATGAACTTTAATCTCGTATTACCTAATCACATGGAGGCAGGTCCTGCAATAACAATGCAGTATTTGGCATTTCTCTAGGGCCTTCTATCCAAGGAGCTCAAAAGGCTTAATAAAAAAAAGAAGAAGAAGAAGAAGAAAGAAAGAAGGCAAGAAGGCAAGAAAAGGACACCTTTATTGGGGGAGTAGTATTATCTGGGTTTTATGCAGAGAGATATGCATAGGTCCAGTGACCTGCTGGAGACCACACAGCAAGGAGGAGGGGAGCTGAGAAAAGAACCCAGTCAGCTGATTCCCAGCAGCTCCCTAGGTGAGATCACCCTGCCAGAGACAGAGGCATACAGGGCAGAATTCAATCATGCCCAGGCACTGTTTGACTCTGTGAAGGCCTTACTGAGAAGAGGGAATTAAATGCAATAACAAAACAGGAGTTTCAGTGAAATTCAAAGGAATCAGCCTCAGGAAAGAAGGGACTTTAAACAGTAAGATGGATGAAGACCTTGCCTGATCTCAGAAGGAGACGGATACCAGGGATGAGAAATGCAGAGGCTACAACCAGGGATGGAGGACTTGCTGGATGTTTGTAAGACATAAACATTGGGAAGGTCTTCTGTCGGGCAATCAGAGAAGCTGGTGCTGACTGTAGGGTCAGCTGAGGATGCTCACCCGGGTTCTAGAAGCAAGACAGAAATTTGACTGGGATTCTTGGCATGTAACACCAAGGACAGATCCTGAATAAATGGGGAGACAGGCAAGGTTTTTTCCTCCAGTTTCCTTGTCAACGCTCCCTACACTTTTAGTCTCCCCACATACACACGCAATTTACTGTGGCTGGTTTTTCTTTTTTTTCTGAAAAAAAAAAAAAAAAAAAAAAGCTGTATCAGGTATTAACCAGATGGTACAGTCAGTCAGTAGACTGACTTTGGGTAAAGAGGACCTGAGTTCCAATCTAAACTCAGACATTGGTGTGTGGTCCTGGGCAAACCACTCGATCTCTATCTGCCTCAGTTTCCTCAACTGTAAAAATAGAGATAAACAATAGCATCTACCTCTAAGGATTGTTGTAAGGAACAAATGAGATAACACATATAAAATTCTTTGTCAACATTATAATTCTATATAGATACTAGCTATCATTATTATATTTTAATAGAAGACTCATTAAGTTTGGAGTCAGCCAGGGTGGATGTGTGCTCTAGTTCTGCTACTCACTGATTGTGAGATGTTACTGGGAAAGAAAGAAAGGAAGAAAGAAAGAAAGAAAGAAAGAAAGAAAGAAAGAAAGAAAGAAAGAAAGAAAGAAAGAAAGAAAGAAAGAAAGAAAGAAAGAAAGAAAGAAAGAAAGAAAGNGCTCTTTTTGTTTCTTCTTTCTTGATCTTGGGCAAATGAGCATTCTGAGAGGTGAGCACCTAGGGGACCAGTGAGCTCAGGAGATTTTCAAAGCTATCACATAGACCTCCCTAACAACTAGAACTGGTAGCAATGCTAGCCATATCCAGTAAGGATATAAAACCTCACAAACAGTACGGTCCATGGAACCACGAAGAGATAGATATGACGGAACAACAACAAGAAATGATTTATGGAAATCTTTTCCCTGCAAGCTAATAAGTTCCTAGAGGAGAGGAATTAGACCTTACACATTTGTAACCCCCATAGCACCTAATAATATTTTCACATTTGTAGAAGGATATAAAGTTATAATATACTTTCTTCATAATGATCCTCTGAAATAGGTAAAACAAGTAGTATTGCTTCCTTTGCTTAGATGAGAAATTTGAGGCCTTGAGGCCCATAATTATAATACTATACAATACCAGAGACAATTATATAGGGAGAGAGAGAGGAAGAAGAGAAAGAAGGGAGGAAGGAAGGGAGGAAGGAAGGGAAGAAGGAAGGAAGGAAGGAAAGAAAGAAGGAAGAAAGGAAGGAAGGGAGGGAGGGAGGGAAAATTCCTTTTGCAGAAAAATCATAGGTATTGCCCAAAAATGTATTAAGGACTACACATTTATCTCTCTCTTGCAGTTATATGAACACTAAGCCAGGAAAAGGTAATATCATCTCCCTTTCCTTTTCTAGATGTTTTGGGGAAAAGCCCCAGTTAATTTAAATAACTTCACCCAGATGCCCTAAGGGAATGGAAAGGATAATGGAGGATAGAGTGAATTTCCCCCCCTATGATAGAGCAGGAAGAGATAACTGGAATAATGGACATACTACACAGATTCCAGGGTAGAGAGAAGGCAAATGTGTGAGAATTTATTTTTCATATACTGTATTAATTCTCATATTAGAACTCTGGAATAGAAAAGCCCTAAATTAATTTCTTGTATATTAGGCAGAATTACTGTGTATTTCTGTGTCTAGGTCTGGGTCAGAGATTCCATCCAGTCTATTCCTTTTTGCATTTTCTTTGTCTTTAGGAATCCCAAAGAATGTCTTCCTTTTTAGAGAATTTCCTGCATATATAACAAACCTCTTACCTGTCCACCTGTGGGTATGTGGAGGTGTGAAATGTCTTGGTATATTCAAGAGAGGAGCTGAATTATGAGCTCTTAAAACTCCATTTATTATGCTGGCTGACCCAGCTTTTGGGGTCTCTGGTCATTCAAGAGGACCGTAGACCGATATCACCGTATCAGTTATGATGCTGGCTACCCAATTGACTACTCACTGATTGTGAGATGTTACTGGAAGAGAGAGAGAGAGAGAGAGAGAGAGAGAGAGAGAGAGAGAGAGAGAGAGATTCAGTAAATTTATATATTCTTACCCAAAAATCAGTCTCTTGAGATAATTTTATTCCAAATAAATGGTAATGAGTCACCATGAGTGTATACAGAGTAGGTTATAAAAGTTGGCTCTCAAGGCACAAGGATGGAAAATCTCTATGAATCTGAGAAGGGACAACTCTCATGTGTACTGGGGCTGCATAGATTATGTACAAAGGAAGGCTTTAAAATAACAAAATGTTGTGCTATAAACACCTGAGGAAAATGTTCCTGTAGGGGTCAGTGTTAGAAATTTGGTCCTCTGGGAATCTAATCAGCTATCTCCTAAAGACTGAAGGCAATGGTAGGATTACAGTGGCAAAACAACTGCTTTCTGGGAGCTGAGGAGAGGTTTAGGAATGGAGTGGAGAACTTTACCAAGCAATGTTCAGCAAGAAGGTCCAAGGAAGATAGTGTGATAGCATGATCACACCTACCTATGACCTGAAGTGATTTTCAAAAATCAACCACTCAAATAATAAACAACAAGTTTTTTAAACTGTGTGCTTATAAGGAGAGCTGGTAAATGCCTTTGCAGGATGGTAGTAACAGAGAAAGGAGTTTCCAAATTATCGGGGGGGGGGGGCAAGAACTACAGAAACAAGAAGTTTCTGAAGTATATCTGGACTTTTGGATGACAGGAGGGAATCTCTAACATGAAAGTTATACTTGGCTTTCAAAGGAATAAACTAGAAAGTGCAGTGGATAGAAACTCTGGGCCAGACTTCGAGAAGTCCTGAGTTCAAATCCAACCTCTGATACTCACTATCTGATTATTACTGGGGAAGTCAATTAGGCCTCTATTTGCCTCAGTGTCCTCAACTGAAAAATGGGTTAATAGTGGCAGCTATCTTACAGGATTGTTATGAGGACCAAAAAAATAATATTTGTAAAAGTGCTTTGTAAATTTTAAAGTGCTACATAAATACTAGCTAGTATTATTTTGTAATTATTCTATATATAATTATATATGTCCTTGTTTTCCTCCATTTGATTGGAAGCTCCTTGTGAGTAGGTATTATTGTGGAACATGGGAGGTGCTTATTCTCTATACCTTTCCTATCTTTTACTTTGTAGTTTTCAGAACATTTTAATATTTTTTGGAAATTATTTTTTTATTTTGAATATTTTCTCCAAGTTACATAATTCCATGTTCTTTCCCTCTCTCCCAATACCTCCTAGCCCCCCTTAGCCAACGCACAATTCCACTGGGTTTTACACGTATCATTGATCAAGACCTAATTCCATATTATTGATAGTTGGACTAGAGTTATCATTTAGTGTCTACATCCCCAATAATATCCCCATCGGCCCAGGTGTTCAAGCAGTTGTTTTTCTTCTGTGTTTCTCCTCCCACAGTTCTTCCTCTGAATGTGGCTAGTTTTCTTTCTCATAAGTCCCTCAGCATTGCTCTAGATTCTTGCATTGCTGCTGGTAGAGAAATTTGTTATGTTCTGTTGTACCACAGTGTATCAGTCTCTGTGTATAATGTTCTCGTGGCTTTGCTCCTTTTACTCTGCATAGATTCCTGGAGGTCTTTCCAGTTCACATGGAATTCCTCCAGTTCTTTATTCCTTTGAGCACAATAGTATTCCATCACCAACAGATACCACAATTTTGTTCAGCCATTCCCCAATCAAAGGACATTCTCTTATTTTCCAATTTTTTGCCACCACAAAGAGCAGGGCTATAAATATTTTTGTACAAGCCTTTTTCCTTATTATTTCTTTGGGGTATAATCCAAGCAGTGCTATGACTGGATCAAAAGGCAGATAGTCTTTTAAAGCCCTTTGAGCATAGCTCCAAATTACCATCCAGAATGGTTGGATCAGTTCACAACTCTACCAGCAATGCATTAATATCCCAATTTTGCTACATCCCCTCCAACATTCATTACTCTCGCCTTCTTTCATTTTAGTCAATCTGCTAGGTGTGAGGTGATACCTCAGAGTTGTTTTGATTTGCATTTCTCTAATTATTAGAGATTTAGAACACTTTCTCAAGTGCTTATTGATAGTTTTGATTTCTTTATATGAGAATTGCCTATTCATGTCCCTTGCCCATTTATTGATTGGGAGATGGCTTGATTTTCTGTACAATTGATTTAGCTCCTTGTATATTTGAGTGATTAGACCTCTGTCAGAGTTTTTGTTACAAAGATTTTTTCCTAATTTGTTGTTTCCCTTCTAATTTTGGTAGCATTGGTTTTATTCTTTACAAAAACTTTTTAGTTTAATGTAGTCAAAATTATTTATTTTACATTTTGTGATTTTTTTCTAACTCTTGCTTAGTTTTAAAATCTTTCCCTTCCCATAGATCTGACAAGTATACAATTCTGTGCTCACCCAATTTACCTATAGTTTCCTTCTTTATATTCAAGCCATTTACCCATTCTGAGTTTATCTACGCCCAATCTCTCCCATACTGTTTTCAAATTTTCCCAGCAGTTTTTGTCAAATAGCAAGTTTTTGCCCCAAAAGCTGGGTTCTTTAAGTTTATCGAAAACTGTCTTGCTGATGTCACTTACCCCAAGTCTATTCCACTGATCCTCCTTTCTGTCTCTTCGCCAGTACCATATTGTTTTGATGACTGCTGCTTTATAGTACAGTTTAATATCTGGTACTGCTAGGCCCCCTTCCTTCATATTTTTTTCCATTATTTCCCTTGATATTCTTGGTCTTTTGCAGAACATTTTAATATTAATTTGACATTTGGTTTTCACAGTATTCCTGTAACATCTCTTCTTTTCTTCTTCTTCTTTCTTTTTTTTAAACTCTTACCTTTTATCTTAGTTTCAATTCTAAGACAGAAGAGTGGCAAGAATTGGGCAACTGGGGTTAACTGACTTGCCCAGGGTTACACGGCTGGGAAGTATCTGAGGTCAAATTTGAACTCAGGTCCTATTGACTCCAGGCCTGGTTCTCTTTACAATGTGCTACCTAGCTGCCCCTTAAAATTTTTTCTTCTTTCCTTCCTTCCTTCCTTCCTTCCTTCCCTTCCTTTTTAATCTTTGAATGAATACTATTGGTTCCAAAACAGAAGTGATAAGGGCTTGGCAATTGAGGTTAAGTGACTTGCCCATGGTCACACAACTAGGAAGCACCTGAGACCAGATTTGTACCCAGTACTATCAATCTCCAGTCCTGGCACTCTATCTACTGAGCCACCTAGCTGCCCTCGACCTCCCATTTCTTAATAGCATCTACATCACAGGGTTTTTGTGATGATTAAATGAGAAGAAACATATAAAATACCTATCAAGGTGCTTGGCACTTAGTAGATTTTGAATAAATGCTTATCTCCTGTCCTTTCCATTCCAGCTATGCCAGTTGGTATCAAAGCAGTCTCTTGGGACACCTTGTGTACAGATCCATTTTGTCTGACATACATATGGATATTCCTCAGACCTGGATGCTCTACAAGAAATTTAAGTCTCTTCAAATGAGATGCCCAGCACATAATAGGTCTTAATAAATGCTTCCTCTCCAGCCACCCCTTGTTGTCAGGAATCTTTCAAGTCCTAGGCTTTCTGTTCTTCATACTTTATCTCAAGAGCTAGGACTGCCAGCCTGGGCACTAACCATTCACCATCTGCCCTGACATCAAATGAGTCACTTTCCTTTATTCTCTCACCTGTAAAGTGGGTTGGACTAGAATAGCCCTTTCAGCTCCAACCAGTGATTCCTTCTGGAAAGTCTAGAATTGAGCAATGGAGTCATCAGATCCAAGAAAAGCAAGGATATAGTTCCAAGAAAAAGGGAAACAGACAATGTGCCCTGTAGCCTGTCAGACCCTGGAAAGGTGAAAGGAGAGACAAATCCAAGGGAAATCAGAGCCTAGGATGTTAGGAGATGGGGAGGTTTCTAATAGCTGGAATGCCTATGTAATATAAGTATTATTATAGAAACTAATCACACACTGGCTGCATTCATTCCATGGATAAACAGCTCTGTAGATTCAGCTGCTTTTTGGAAGTCATGAAAATTAAACACCCAGCCTACCTCTACAAACACCTTTGGGGACCAATTCATATACCTAAAAAAAAAAACTTTCCTGTTGTTTCTTGCCCTATTTTGGCCCAAGAACAACTTCCTTAAGCCTAGCTTTTGGAATTATCATAGCCGGATGACTATGAAAGCCAGAATATTCTGACTCAGTGATTTCCCCAATCTCCTCAGGTCAGCTTTGGTATCTAATTAAATTACTAGGAATCTATCTAAATTGTTTTTTTTTTTTTTTTTTTTACCCAGGAGATGATAGACTACCTATTAGTTAATAGATTGCTTAAGTCAAGAGGACCTGGGTTCAAATCCTACCCCTCAGCTCAGCTTTTTGCATCTAATTAAATTCTTAGGAACTCATTTAAATCTTTTTTATCCAGTAGATAATAAATTGCCTAGTAGTTAATAGAATGCTGAAAGCAAGAGGGCCTGGGTTCAAATCCTACCACTCAACTCAGCTTTTTATATCTAATTAATTAAATTCTTAGGACCCTATTTTAATCTTTTTACCCACTAGATGATAAATTGCCTATTGTTGAAAGATTGCTGAAATCAAGAGGATCTGGGAGCAAATCCTACCCCTCAGCTCAGTTTTTTTTACATCTAATTAAATTCTTAGGAATTTATTTAAATCTTTTTTATCTAGTAGATGAGAGTCTGCCTAGTAGTTGAAAGACTGCTGAAGTCAAGAGGACCTGGCTTTATCCCCACTAAGACACTTCATAGCTACATGACCTTGGGCAAGTCCTCTAATTTCTCTGACCTTTAGTTTTCTTCTATCTAAATGGGGATAACAATAATACCTATCTCACAGAGTTGTAGGAAAGATTAAATGGAACAACATATGTAAAGCACTTTTCAAACCTTAAAGTGTAATTTAAATATTAGCTGTTATTGTTATTATTGTTTCCAACATCCAGTGTTTTCTTATTTTTGTGACAGTCTCTTTCCTTCTGTCTCTCCCTAAATAATCATCAGCCTCAACTGTTCCTTCTGGGCTTTTAAAGATATGGCAGCCTAACAGCATGTGTTTGATTTGAAAACAGATTTTTGACTTTGAAAAGTCATACCTGAAAAAAAAGTAACAAAAAGAACCTTCCATATGACTAAAGTTAAAATTAATTTTCTTTTGGTAATTTTGTAATAACTGGAAACACCCTGGAATGTCTCAAAATCAGAGGTAAGAATTCCTAACCTCGATTTTTTTTCTATCAAGTCAGTATTTTAAAGTTTAAAAAAAACCCATGAAAAGCCCCTAAATCCTTTCCCCTCTATAATAATAACCGGCATTTATATAGCAACTTCAGGCTTGCCAGGTGCTTTACATACATTACCTCATTTGAGTCTCACAACAACTCTGTGGGAAGGACTACAGGTGTTATTATTATTCCCATTTTCCAGATGGGGAATTTGAGCAGTTTGACCTGCCCTTGGTCATCCCACTAGCAAAATGTTAGAGGCAGATTTGGATCTGAGTCTTCTTGTTTTCAAGTTCATTGCCCTTTCACCCATACCACACTGCATTTCCTGTGCCAACCAAGGGGTGTTTTTTTCTTAGTCTGTTCTCACTAAGTAATTACTAAGCTAATGGGAAGTTTTCAAGACAAAAAAATCAGGAAAATTGGCTTCTAGTTCCATCCCTAAAACTAACCAGACTATGAAGCCAATGGTAAATCATTTTATTTCTCTGCCTCAGTTTCTCCATAGGGATAGTCATATTTGTTCTGAATGTGCTAGTACTGTTGTGAATGAGGGGCTAAGAACACTTTAAATTGTTCAAAAGAATTTTATTAATAAGTAGCAAGGGGTCTCTGGGTCTCAGAGGTAGAGAGCTAGAGACAATCGATCCTGGATCCTGTAAGTCTTTGCCCAGATCAGAGAGAATAATAAGCAGTGGAATCTATCTGGCTTCTCATGCCCATCTTGATCCTCTCTATCAGCTCACTTCTCCAAATGGCATGTTGGCTTTCTTTCTTTGGGTTTCTGCTTTCTTTGTCTATCAGCACATTGTTGGACAATTGGTTGCCAGATAGCAGAATTCGTTGACAGCTTTCAGGTTTGATTTGCCAACGAAAATGTTTGGCTGGGTGTAGGGTTTCCCTGGTGCAGTTGGCACACGAACTCAGATTTCCTCAGGTTTTAAGTAGTCCCACAGAGCTGCACAAATGGTTCACGACTTCTTACAAATTCCTTATATTCTCCCATGTATACCTGTGAATACTTAAAGGGAATAGTTGTTGTTTATCCTTTATTTTTGAAGAGGACCAATGACATTGTGGGCTGATGTCTTAACTTGAGCATGAATTCGATTGAAGTGAGGCCGAGGTGCTCACTCTCTTCCACAGTCATCAAAGTCCAGTGGCAAGACAAAAGTCAGGACAGCTGGAGATGACCTGGGATGTAGTGGTTGACCGTAGTCATGTCTGACCAAGTTCTAAGTGCTCCACAGGCTTGCTTCAGCCATTTTCATGATTGTTGGAACAAATTGTTCTCATCCACACATTCAATCAGAGAAAACTTCGCATGCTTAGGGTTGATACCACTGTAACTCACCAACAGATTTGAGACTTGCCAGTTATTGTCAATCTGGTTTAGCCCATCTACCGAAATAGTTTTCTTGGGGTATGGACGCTGAGCAAACTACAGCTTCTTAGAGCCATCGATGAGAGTTGTGTGAAAGGCAGACACCAAAGGTGGCTGAGAAGCCCTGAAAAGGGCTGGATAAGCCTTCATCCCAGATGTGCTAGTATCCCTGAATACCACATACACCCCCAAAATGGAATAGTATAGTCCTCAATATACCCAGGTTCATTGAATGCCTATATGAAGGCTTTTGGATCATCCTTATCTTATATAATCCTTGCTTCTTGAGGGCAAAAACCATCTTGTTTTTGTCTGTTCACTCCAGATACCCAGCACACAGATCAACACATATTCGGTTATGGAAAAATATTTGCCGAGGGCATCATCTTCATCTCTGACAACATTTATGAGAGTGGCACTGTCCTAGATACCATGGAAGGATGTAAATATGTATGCCACAGTCTCTTCTCTCCAGGATCTTGTAGTCTCCCTGAGTGGAGTGGGGAAATGGCCACCATAAACGAGGGGTCTAGGTAACAAGGATGGAGGAATGGAGAGGAAAGTATGAGAAGTTCAAGATGGGTTACTCATAGAAGGTATCACAGGGGCCATGAGAATTAAGAAAGGGCTTGAAGGATAAGTAGGATATGGACAGCTGTAGAGGAGGAAGAAGGGCATTTCAGACAGGGAGGAATAAGGGGATTTCAGATGGGGCAAAATGCTATGTCCAAAAGCACATAGGTGGGAGAAAATGATTCTACCCCATTTGACTGGAAAATCTTCCTAAAGTAATAATAACATACTATTTATAAACCTCAAGATTACTTACATTACAAAAACACTTACACTTGGATTTACAAAGCTCTTTCCTCACCACAGATCCTTTGAGGGAGGGAGTTCAAGTATCACTATCTACATTTGACAAATGAAGAAACTGAGATTCGGGGAAATGTATCTGTCATCCAACAGCTGTTAAAATTCTCATTTTCTGCCTCCATGTAAAACGTACTTTCCATTATACCACACTGACTTCTGCAATTTAAAGAAAAGATTTCTTATTGAAGCCTACAATGTGTCTGCTGCATAACGTAGAACAGAGTTCTGTCCTTTGGGAGAGAAAGTGGAGATTGGGAAGGAAAATGTTTTTGCTGAGAGTTGCTTAATGTCATGGAATCTGAAGAGCAGTTTTAGGTAAAAGTTTAAGAATGTTTCATCTGTAAACAGGGAGTCTGGAGTACTGGATGAGTTTTTGAGGAAATAAGATGGGATAATCTAAGCAAAGCATTTTGGAGACTTTGTAGGGCTATATACAGGTGAGGTAAAATTAGCATTGGGCAGCTAGGTGGACCAGTGGATAGAATCTTCCTGACTTCAGATCTGGCCTCAGATACTAGCTGTGTGACTCTAGGCAAGTCACTTAACACTGTTTGCCTCAATTTTCTCATCTGTCGAATGATCTGGAAAAGGAAATAGCAAACCTCTCCAGTGTCTTTACCAAGAAAACCCCAAACGGGGTCACAAAGAGTTGGATGCAACTGAAACTCAACAACAACAACAAAATCAGCATTATTATTGTCACTAGGTAGGCAGGGTCACACTCGGAAGAGTAGGCTAGTGTCCTCCCAGACACAGAAGGCAGTACAGATTTCAATATCAATTATAGCTGTGACCATCCTGAATTAACAAGTTTGAGGATCATATGGAGAGATCAATAAGATAGATGATTGCCTATGTAGAAAGATTCTTTAAGGAAAAATAGAAACAGAAATATATGAAGTTCACTGGATTGGGAAATCAGGAAACAGGTTCTAGTTATAACGCTGTTGTTAAATTATATTAGTGTTCTCATCTATAAAATGAGTCCTCATGACCATCTTTTAAAAATTTCACACATTTTTCTATAAAAGATATACCCCAACAATCACCTAAATAAACTCCTTACAAAGGACATTTCCTCAGTCAACAAGCATTTATTAAGCATTAGCTATGTGCCAGGCACTAAGCTAAGTTCTACAAATGCAAATAACAAAAAAATAATAGTCCTTGTGCTCAAGGAGCTTACATTCTCGTGGAGAAATTATTGTTGCAAGTTATTATAATTCCCTGGGGTAATTAATTAATAAGTCATTTTAACAGAAAAGAAAGATATGTCTAACTGACATGATACTTAAGGCAACCATGTTAATTGACTAGAGGGTTTTTGTTTCCTCATGTTTATCATTCTTTAGTTTTGATTTTTCATTTTATATGACTTACCTTTTTTAACTCTATATTCATCATTCATTGTAATGAAGTATTACATTGCATTTGTATTCATTTGTTCAGTTATTCCTTAATCTTTGGACATATATGTTGTTTCCAGTGTCTTGTTATAATAAATAATGCTACCATAAGTATTTTTAGACACAGTTCAAATAAGTCAATAACGTTTTTTGGGGATAGAGTTGTAGTAGTGGAATTTCTGAATCACAAAGTGTAATCAGGTTAGTAATTTTTCTTGCAAAATTTCAAATGAAAAGATTATTTAACAATTCACATGCTGTTATCTCACTGTTCATCTAACAGTAGGTTTTCATGGCATAAATCCAACCTAGTAATAGCAAATTTAAAAACATTTTCATATATAGTAATATATTATATGTTAAACTATAGTTTCTTTGCATTTTATTGAATATTTTTTCATTAACATCTATTAACAATTTGGCCTAAATTTTTCTTTTCATTTCTGTGGTTAAGGTATTCGGATCATACTTGTCTCATAGAAGGAGCTTTGAAAGTGTGTCATCTTTCTTTATTTTTACAAATGGTAAATGATTGCAAACATTGTAGCCTAGGAATATTAGTTCATAAATGTTTAATAGAATTCACTTGGAAGTCTGAATTTTTTCTTTGATGGTTCATGTGTGTCTTGCTCAATTTTCCTTTCTGAGATCAGATTGTTTAAATTCCTCATATATTTTGTTAATCCTAGTATTTTGTATTTTTATAAATGTTGACCCATTTCATTTAAATTTTCCATTTTGGTGGCACATCATCATTATTCTAATTTGTGATCATTCTCCTTATTTCCTCTTTAATCATTCTAAATAACCCATTATCACTTTTTAATTTGGTAATTTGATTGTCTTCTGTTTCTCTGTCCCTGAAGCTGTCTCTCTCATAAAATTAGCCAACAATTTTAACAGAATGTAAGTGTTTTTTTAGAAAATAGCTATTTGTTTAATCAGGCCAATTTCCTTTTATTTTTCATTTTGGTGACCTCTTCTTTGATTTTCAATATTTCTATTTTGAGACTTGTTTGAGTATTATATATATATTTTTTATTTTCTAGATTTTTAATTTCATGTTCAATTTACCAGTCTTTATCTTTTTCCCCTCTTCTCTCTTCTGAACACTGTTCAAAAATATGCATTTTCCTCAAAGAACTGCTTTAAAAAGATATGTATAGTTAAAAAAAAAGATATGTATAACTTTTCACTATTATCATTTTCTTCAACATAATTATTTGTCTACATAATGTGTTCTCTGACCTATTCATTATTCAGGAAAGTATTAGTCTCCATTTCTCTATGTATCCTGTTCATATTTCCCTTATTGATTACAATATTATTGCATTGTCACTCAATCCCACTTCCAGTTTAGTCACTCCTCTATCCCCTCCTTATACCAGCTGACTCCCTTCTTCTACTCATCTTTTTGAGTCTCCCTTGCATGGTTCAGAGAGATATATGATTCATGACTCCTTCTCTTCCTCTTTCCTTTGAACTTTAGATAACTTTCTGATGCTAAATTGTAGATACATCGTGATATATTTAGGTAGAGGAAGTGCTCACACTCACAGAATCACAGATCTTTGCCATATTGACATTTCTCCCCTGGCTGCATTATTCTAGGACTTCTTGGATTTCTCCTCCATGTATCTTCACTTTAAGTTCTAAAGCTGTGATCCAATGATCTTTGCCAATGGGTCCCAGTTTTAAGAAATATTGTAATTTTTTCCTCCCATCTTCTCTAGGGTTTTTCTTTAATTCATCTAGTCTCTGCAATCTGTCTTCTACAACACTGCCCAGCTAATATTCCTAAAGCACAGGTTGGATCATGCCGTTCTGCTCAAAAGCTTCTGTGACTTCCCTATAACTCTAGAATAAAATATAAATTTTTCTGGCACTAGAGACTTTCACCTTGGGATCCAGCCTATTTTCCTCAGCTGATTACATATTACTATCCTTCATGAATTCTATACTTTGGCCAAACTAGCCTACCTGCTCTTCCTCATATTTGATATCCCATCTCCTGCCTCTCTCTACCTTTGCCTCAACTATTTTTCCACCTTAGCTCTGCTTCCTGAAACTCTGAGTTGCCATCAAGGCTAAGGCCAAATATCATCTCTTGAAAAAGACCTTTCAAGATCCCTGCACTTGTTAGTACCTTCTCTCCTATATTTATTTTGTGTATATCCTATATCAATGAATATATTTTACCAAAATTGCCTCTCAATAAAATGTAAGCTCTTTGAGAGCAGGTACTATTTTTTCCTGATTTTGTAAACTCAGTACCTAGTACAGTGTCTGGCACATAGCAGGTACTCAATAAATGTGTGTTAAATAAAATTGAAATGAATTCTTCATTGTTTTTAAGAGGTTGACTTTGTTTACTCTTATTTTTAGTCTTCGATGATTTCTCTGTGGATATTTCAATAATTAGATTTCTAATCTTTCACTTCTTTTAATTGTTCTTTTAACTTATTTATTTGCTACATTTCTAGTTGTTTTGATGTGATAAGTTCTCATTTGCCCACTTTTCAGGAACTTTATATTACCTTTCTTTCCAGTCCCCACATGATAATGATGATGATGATGATGATGATGATGATGACGATGATGATGATTAGCATTTATATAGCATCTACTATGTGCCAATCAATACTTAAAGAAATTAATTCAGACTATTCACTGGAAGGTCAAACACTGAAGCTAAAGCCTAAATACTCTGGCCGCATAATGAGAAGACAAGACTCAGAACTCACTGGAAAAAACCCTCATGTTGAGAAAGATTGAAGACAAAAGGAGAAAGGAACAGCAAAGGATGAGATGGAGAGATGGTGTCCTGGAAACAATGAAAAAGAACTTGGACAGACTTCAAGAGATAGTGGAGAACAGCACCTGGCATGCTTTGGTCCATGGGGTGACAGAGTTGGACAAGACTGACACCACTGAACAACAACAAAAACTGTCTTCCAGGCACAACCATTATTTGATCTTCACAACAATTAGAATTAGGTGGTATTACTATTCCCAATTACAGTTAAGACTAAACAGTTATAGACTATAGTATATGGCTATAGACAAATCATTTAATCTTGTCTATTAAAGATGGATGATATTTGTATGACCTGTATCACAAGATTATTATAAAATAAAATAAATCTTAAAATACTATATAGTTGATAGTCAATAAGCATTTATTAAGTGCCTGTTATATTGCAGGCACTGTGCTAAGCACTAGGGATATAAATTTAAAAAAAAAGAAAAGAAAAGAAAGAAAGATAGTCTCTGCCTTTAAGGAGTTTACAATGTAAAGAGAGAAGATAACACACAAAAGGAAGTAGAAGAAGAATGAGGAAAGGTACTGGGAGGAGAAGTTAGTAAAGTCCCAAAGTAGTGTAGTCAAGTGAAAAATTAGGAGTTTTTGTGCTGAGCTCCCTTCTTAAATGGAGTTTTCACAGTTCATGATCCCACCCTTCAATCAGAGGTTAGTGATGAGTTTGAGTCCTAAGGCTGATAAGATCTTTCAGGATGATGAAATTTTCTCAAAAATGAGTTTCCTTGGGCATGTCAGGAAATCAGAGAAGTCTCAGAATAGTGCATCCAGGTGAGAAATGTCAATCTCACCAAGAACCATGATTTGGTGATGGTGAGAACTCCCTCTACCTAAACATATCACAATATATCTATAACAAAATTGGAAAGCTACCTAAAGGTCAAAAAAGTTAAATAACTTGTCTATGTTCACGAAGATAGTGAGAAAAGTAGGATTTCATACCAGGTCTTCTTGATTACGAATCTAGCATTTGATACACTAATCCACGCAGATTATTAATTCATCTTATAATTATGATTATTATTGTTGTTGTTGTTATCATTAGTATGTCACCCTAGGCTCACTGGTGTGTCTTTGTGGGAGAATTTGGGAGACAGAAACCAGGAAGGAGAATCCCATGTTCTATCTGCTATTATGCAGGGAAGAAGGATCTAGCAATGTATTCTTTCCCCAGATGTTTAGTCTCCAGTCTTCTGAAGCTTTGGTGAGCTGCTGATGTTACACGCAAAGTAATTGGAGCTATGAGGCACCCAAAAGACTGCTCAGAACTGATAGTCAGTTGGCATAGCAATGCAATCTTATGCCAAGACAATTCCCTATCCCCCTGTCTCCTATGCAAGAGAAGGAGCAGCTCCTCATTAACTATCCAATTCATCATACTTCTCTCTTTCCTTCCTTCTCATGATGAGAAGGAATTAAAGTGAAGATCTAATTCAGCCTCTCCAGAAGCCAACAAGAACCACTATCTTCTTCCTATTCAATAATTGCCATTGCTCACTATCCTTTCAATGTTATCCTTTGAATCCCCTTTATATAGAAGAAAAGTCAATAGTCACCAAATCCTAGTCTAGTCTGATCAATTAATGCCTTCAAAGCTCAAAATTAAGGGAGAAGTTAGAATCACTGTAAAGGGATGGGAGACATCCTTGTTTCCAAGTAGCTAAGGATTGAGGGAAGAGAAGAACAAATATTAACTCCATTTGGAAGTGTTAGTGTCATGTCAGCATATTGACAAAATAGTCCTAGGCAAGCACATATTTCCATTACAAGAAAGTCCATAATCAAAGAGCGTGTCTGTGTGTGCAGGCATATGTGCACAC
Source organism: Gracilinanus agilis (assembly GCF_016433145.1). Taxonomy (NCBI): domain Eukaryota; kingdom Metazoa; phylum Chordata; class Mammalia; order Didelphimorphia; family Didelphidae; genus Gracilinanus; species Gracilinanus agilis. Next base: position 152,427,426 of record NC_058133.1, on the reverse strand, counting down.
GTATGTACATATACACATACACACTTCCCTCCCCAGATTTACTTGAGATAAACCCTGGAAGAACAAGAGAACCAATTCCAGGAAGGAGTTGATCTCCAATCTGTAGAAATTCTCACACAAGTAGGCATACTCCTCCCCTGTAGAAATACTATATGAGGGAGTCTTTCCATTAATCACTCACATTTATCATTATTATCTCTCTCCACACTTTCAGAGAATCCTAGAATTCTAGCTAGTCATCCAGTCCAAACTTTACTTATTTGGGAATTTCTTCTACAAAATCCTCAAGGAGTTCTCTAGCTTTTGAGAGATGAATTTGAGTGAGAAGGATCCCACAAACCCCAAAGTTAATCTATTTGGAATAGCTATAATTGTTAGAAAGATTTTACTTACACCGAATCTAAATCTGTTTTCCTCCCATCTTCCACTAATTGTTCTTAATTTTGCTTTCTAGTGAAAATGAAACAAGTCTAATTTATCATTCACATGACACTCCTTCAGACAATGAAGATAACCCTCAAACCTCTGCCCAGGTCTTCTCTTCTCAAGGCTAGATAGCCTTACTTCCTTCAAGTGATCTTTGAATATTATGGTTTCCAGTCCTCACACAACCCTGGTCATCCTCCTCTCAATCGATATCTCTCACCTTGTTAATGTGGTGGCAGAAGATACCTTGTCAGTCCAGTGGATAGAATGTTGAACTTGGAATCAAAAAGAATAGAGTTTATACACAGAGACTGATACACTGTGGTACAATCAAATGTAATGGACTTCTCTACTAGAAGCAATGTAATGATCTAGGACAATTCTGAGGGACTGATGAGAAAGAAGGCTAGCCACATCCAGAGAAAGAACTCTGGGAATAGAAAGAAAGAAGAAAAACAACTGCCTGATTACATGGGTTGATGGGGATATGATTGGGGATGTAGACTCTAAATGATCACCCTAGTGCAACTATCAATAATAAGGAAATAGGCCTTGATCAATGGCACATATAAAACTCAGTGGAGTTGTGCATAGGCTACAGAACGGGGATGGGGGAGGAGGGAAAGAACATGAATCTTGTAACCATGGAAAAATATTCTAAATTAATTAAATAAATAAAAATTTCCAAAAACAAAAAAAAAAGATTAGAGTTTAAATATTGCTCTATGTATTTCTTAGCTTTGTATTCTGAGGCAAATCATTTAACTTCCATCAGCTTCAGTTTCTTCATCTGTAAAATGGAGATAATTGTAGCACCTACCTCACAGGGTTATTATGAGGTTCAAATGAAATGACGTGCATAAAATCTTTTTCAGAACTTAAAGCACCTTATAGATGTTAGCTATTGGTGATGCTAATGATCTGAATTGTATATTGAGACTCCAGATGTGGTACAAAAAAGACAAAGTATAAGAGATCTATCACTTCTCATGTTCTAGATATGTTCGTGACTCTCTTAATTCAGCCTAATACAGGGTATCCCAAGGTCTTTGTGTAGTTTTAAATTACTAAAGCTCAAATGACACAAAGATGTTTGGGGCATCCTGGTTATTTGTGGTTATTTTATGCTAATGCCATTCATACTGAAAAGACCTAGAGAAAAGAAAACTACTAGCATATTGAGTAAATCTTCTGTAAGGCTCCTGGGGAGATCCCTGACAAGAGTTTGACATGATGAGAAGGCATGGCTAGGTTGTAACTTCACTGGAGTCCTGGAATAAGTAAGATCACAGATTGAAATATTGATTGATTGAGGTCGCATTAGTAATTCATATTAAACTTATTGCCCACTAAAATCCAGACATTTTTCACATGAACTTTTTTGTTTAGTCATGCTTCTTCAATCTATTTCTTTTGAAAATGTTTTTTTAAACATATTTTCACCTTATTAGATTTGCCCAATGTTCTGGCCTCTTAAGACTTTTTTGAGGGGATAAGGGGAAATGTTAGAATGCTGTCATCTAGAATGATAGTTACCCCTTGAAGCTTCATGTCATCTACACATTCGATAGTCTTGTCATTTATGCCTTCAATGAAGTCATTGATAAGAATGTGGAACAAATCTCTGGGTCACTTGATAGATACTTTCCTCCATGTTGACATCAACCTATTCCTGGCTACTTTTCAGATTTAGTCATTCAGCCAATTTCCACTTCTAGCAGTCTTAGCCATGAGTCTAGTATGAGAGACTGTCAAATGCTATGCTAAGTATAGGTAAGCTACATAACTATAGAATTCCCCTGTTTCAATAACTCTCTCAAAAAAAAAGAAGTAAGACTATTCTTGCATGACCTGTTCTTGATGAAACCATGCAGGTGCTTCATGATCACCATTTCTGTTGTTCACAGACCATCCCTTTAATATTATGCTTTACAGTTTTGCCAAGAATCAAAGCCAAACTCCTTAACTTAAAGTTAAAAGACTCCATTCTCTTCCCTTTTTTGAAGATCAGTATATTTGCCCTTTTCCAGTTCTGAGATACCTCTCCTCTTACCTATGATTCCCCTCTCCCCCTGCATAGTTCCAGTGATCACCTCCATGCAAATAACTCCCAAATCAATATGTCTATCTACAAGCTTATCTCTAATCTTCTATTTCCTACTGCCAGTTGAGTATCCCCAATTGGATGCCTTATGTGAGCATTTTACTCAGTAATATGAGAGGCAGCTTGGCAAAGTAGATTAAGTGTTGGAATTGGAATAAGGATAGACCTGGATTTTAATTCTACTTCAACTTAACTCATTAGCTGTATGACCATGAACAAATAATTTATCCTTTATAAATTGCAGTTTCCAATAGTGAATAATACCTATAGTAGAGTCTCATGGGCAAGTGTGGCCTGGAACTACTTTGGAGAACCTAATTGTTAAATTTTCTTTGTGAGTATGTCTACCTTGGAAATCAACAAGCTACAAACTGGGGTTTGGTTGATTGTTTAGTTGATTGTGTAGTGATGGAAGAAATGTTCATGCAGATTAAATTTAAAAGAATGTCTTGTCTTTTTTTTTTCCCTGAAAGCAAATTGTTAAACTTTTTCTATCACACCCCTACTCATAGGGGTAGTTGTAGGCATTAAATGAAATAAAACAGTGTTTTGAAAACTTTAAAGTGATTTCAATGTCTGGTATCATTTTTGAAATTATACTTCATATCATCTCTTAAAAAAACTTGCCTCTCCCTGTAATTTCTCTATTTTTTTTTTATGGAACCCCCCGTCTTTCAATTATCCAGTCTCCTTTGATCTCCTTCTTCATTGTTACAATGTCAATTCTTCCTCAACAAATATTTCTTGCATCCATCCCCTACTTTTCCTCCCCAGCTGGAACCACACTACTTCATAATTTTATCTCTTCCTACATAGACTATTTTAAGAGCCTCTTGACTGGCCTCCCTACCTCTAATCTGTCCCTTCTTCATTCTATTCTTCCCTATTGCCCAAGTCATCTTCCAAATATGCTATTCTAATCATGTCACTTCTCAGTTCAAAAACCCTCAATGACTCCCCTAAAGGAAGACTATTTAATAAAACAGGAAATCTTTATCAACACACTCTACAGTCTATCTCTAACCTTTCTTTCCTGATTAATATTATTATACTATTCCTTTTCATATTCTCCACCTTCCAGGCCAATTGGACTATTTTCCAT
>NC_058133.1:152384633-152423421 GCF_016433145.1 Gracilinanus agilis | reverse complement strand
TCTCTCTCTCTCTCTCTCTCTCTCTCTCTCTCTCTCTCTCTCTCTCTCTCTCTCTCTCTCTCTCTCTCTCTCTCCCTCCTTTTGTTTATGCCATTCACCATGCCCATCAGTTAAAGGCCCCTTCCCTCTTTAGCATTGAATACATTTTCCCTTTTTATTAAAGTTAGATGTTTAGTTTATCATAAGCTCTTTGGGAGCAGGGTCTATGTTTCATTTATTATTTTAACTCTAGAGTCAAACACAGGCTCTTACTTTTGTATATTGTAGGGACTTAAGAAACATTTGTTGATTGAATAGAATCAAGTTTTACCTACTTAGGCCTAAGGGGATTTTGATGAGTTAATAAAAATAGCTGGGAAAGTACTTTCAAAATATTCAGTGTCACGCAAATAGAGAAAATTGTTGTTATTATATAATAACAATGTAACATGTAAAATGTAACAATAAATGCTAGTTATTAATAACAATATGACATCTTATCTCATTAATAATAACGATAATATATACAAAGTGTTTTGCAAATCTTAAAGTGCTATATTAATGTTACCTATGTTTTACTTGGATTTGGGAAAACCTGAATTTGAATCCTGATTGAGATACTTACTCGCTGTGTGACCTTCAGCTAATTATTAACTGCTCTCTGCCTCCGTTTTCTCATCTATAAAAATGGGGATAGTAATGGCACCTAACTCCTAGGGTTATTTTGATTTTATAGAGACAGAGACAGACAAAGGGAGAAAGTCAGACAGACAGTCAGACAGAAAAAGAGCAATTTGCAAACTTTAAAGCATTCTGTCAATGTTAAATATTATTATCAACAATAATACTTTAAACCACTATATAAATGCTAGCTATTATTGTTATCATTGACAATAATAATACTTTAAAGCACAACATAAATGATATTATTAACAATAATATTTCAAATAAATGCTAGTTGTTAATAATACTTAAAATTACAATAATTACTTTATAAATGCTATCTAAAATTAAGAACAGTAATAGCTAGCACATTTATATAATGCTTTAAAGTTTGCAAAGTACTTTATAAATACTATCTCATTTGATCCTCATATCAAGGTTGGGAGTTGGGTGCTGTTATCATCCCCATTTTTAGAGACAAGGAAACTGAAGCAGAAAGAGACTAAGTGACATGCTCAGGGTCACACACAGCTAGTGCCTGAAGCAGGATCAGAATTCAGGTCTTCCTGATTCCCAATCCAACATAATAATAGATAACATTTGTATAGAAATTTAAGGTTTGTTGAGCACTTTATTTGTTACCTCATTTGATTCTCTCAACTCTGCAAAGTAGGCATTAATATTATGCTTTACAGATAAAGAAACTAAGGCTCAGAGATATTAGGTGACTTGCACAAAATTATTTGGACTCCGAGTATGGATTCGAACTCAGTCCTTCCTATTTCCAAGTCCAGCATTCTACCCACTTGAAATATTATATTAAAGAACTCATCTATAATAATAAGAACAATGATCATTCATCTCTTCCACCCTAGCTGGGAATTTTGTCCAGTCTGGTGGCTTGACCTACAGAGCTGAGCTGGAGAATGCCATGTGCTTCGGAAGCAAACCAATCACCTCGGTGCAAAGGAACCATTTAAACAAAAGGCTCCCCAGGCCAGCCAGGGGTGATAAATCTTTGCAATTGATCGGTTAAAAAAAAAAAGCTTAGGTAATAAATCCCTGTTTATTATCTTTGTAAATCACAATCCTACTGCCTACTCCTAGACTTATGAAAACCATCAAAAACATTGAAAGGACCCCCAGGTTGTAATTTAGCTGAATTGTCACTCTTAGGAAAAAGGTAATGTTAAAGGGCACCACATCTGGCCATGGGAAACAATTGATATGCAGTACAGATGTTTAGGATGAGGGGCATTTTTTCCCCTTTTCACAAAGAACAAAAAAGCCCTCCCATGTCCCCCACTTATTTAAGAGACATTCTTTAGAGCATTCTTCCTTCATGGCTTATTTAATTCAATTGCCTAAAGTGGGGATTCCCAACATCTGTGCAGCTGCAACATGCCATCTCTGTTGGATTTTGTGACATCTCACTATTACCAACCTCCCCCAGAATACAGCCTGGAACTTATTTGATTTTTTTTTAAATCAAGTGAATTGAAATTAATTTTGTCTTGGAAATTTTACAACACACCCGCTGGAGAAAGAAGCCCTCCCCAAAGCTGTAAAACCAAGGTCAGGAACTGCTGCACATAAGTACTAATGAGGCGAAGGTCAAAGGTTTAGTCCCTCTGTGGGGCACTTCATTTCAGTCTGTTCCCTGGCCATAGATTGCACCCTGAACTCTGGCCAGCTGTCTCAGGAATATGTTCTATTAGCCTCCTAGAAGGAGAAGGAGAGGGTGTGGGAGAAGATGAGGGCAAACCCACTGGAGGCTACTGGAGAGATCACACAAATTGTGTCTTACTAATAATATATTATGGACACAGAAAAGCTCAGAACCGGAAGGTTCTCAGAGGTCATCTCCTTCTACACATATAGGGATACTCTCTGCAAAGTATTCAGATTACATTGATGTCTTTGCAGTGATGGGGGATTCACTACCCCCAAAGGAAACCCATTCCATCTTTGGACCACTTGAATTCTCGTGAAATTTTAAATGAAATAACTCAGCATCTCTGAAACTTGAACCCATTACTCTTAGTTCTGCCAGCTAGGGTCAAGGGAGCAGCTAGGTGACAGAATGGATAGAGTACCAGGTCTGTGATCAGGAAGACTTGAGTTCAAATCTCTAATCTCAGACAATTACTATCTGTGTGACCTTGGGCAAGTCATAAATGCTGCCTCCATTTCCCCTACTGTCAAATGAGTTGGAGAAGAAAATGGCAAATCACTCCAGGATCTTTGCCAATAATTCTGCAAATGGGGTTATAAAGAGTTGGACATGACTAAAATAATTCAACTTTTAGGTTTAAAGAGAGCGATTTGAAAGGCTCTTCAAATACTTCAAGACAGCTGTGAGTCTTCCTTTGTCCAAACCAAATGTCCCTGTTTCTTTCAGTCAGTTCTCATAGGGCAGCATCTCCAGTCCCTTTACCATGCTGGTCACTAGTCCTAGACAGATTTTAACTTGTTAACATCTTCCCTAAAATAAGGCACCCAGAACGGAACACAATAATTTAGATTTGGTCAGATCACGACAGGGTACAGGGCATTATCCCTGCCTTCTTTTTGAATATTATGTTTCTGTTTTTGTTGTTCAGTCATTTCAGGCACATCTAACTCTTCAGATCCTCGTTTGGGGTTTTTTTTGACAAAGATACTAGATCAGTTTGTCATTTCCTTCCCCAGCTCATTTGACAGATGAGGAAACTGAGGCATATAGGGTGAAGTGACTTGCCTAGGGTCACCCAACTAGCCTGGGTTTGAACTTAGGTGTTCCTGACTCCAGGCCCAGTGCTTTATCCATATTGCCTCCTAGCTGTCCATGTTTCTAGGAATGGAGCTTGAAATTTGAGTTTAGGTCTTTTGGCTATTCAACTGCTGGCTCACTGAGCTTATAGTCTAATAAAAACTCCAGGGCTTTTTGCTTAGCTAAACCTCTTCCAGGGTCAGTAGGGTTTATGAGCAGATGGAATAGGACAGTATCTGTGCATTGCTACTTGTGGTTGGAATTTTATCATGTTTTATTGGGGGATGATTAGGAAAAACAGGTTTGGAACTATGATTTCATCTGAACATTGATATATGCAAGGAGGGTAACTAGATGGCCCCGTGGATACAGCTCTGGGCCTAAAATCAGAAAGACCAAAGTTCAAATCCTGCCTCAGACACTTTCTAGTGATGTGACATTGGGCAAGACACTTAATCTCTGTTTGCCTCAGTTTCCTCATCTGTATAATGGTGATGATAATAGCACCAGCTTCCCACAGAGAGGGAGCAACTTGGTGGTTCAGTGGATTGAGAGCCAAGACTGAGGATGAGAGGTCCTATGTTCAAGTCTGGCCTCAGACACTTCCTAGCTGTGTGATCCTTGGCAAGTCACTTAACTCCCAATTGTCTAGCCCTTACTGCTCTTATGTCTTAGAACCAAAAGAAAACATTCAAATGAGATCGTAATCATAAAGCACTTAGTACCAACCTTTAAGGAAATGTTAGTTATTATTATTATTATTATTCCACATTTGGAAACTCTGTTCATAACCTAGAGAAAATAGTGAGTTGCCTCAAAAACTGAGAGATAAATGATTTGCCCAGGTTCACACAGCCAGTATCTATTTATCAATCAACATCTATTAAGCATCTATTACAGTGATGGCAAACCTATGACACGTATGTCAGCACTGACACACATAGCCATTTTCAATGACATGCGACCTCATGTGGCCACATACAGAGAAGTATGGGGCCTCATGCCAAGGATGAAACACTTGCTGTAGTGTAGTATAGACACTGTGCACTATAGATGACAATTCTACCTATATTAATTATGTATTTTGGTTTATTAAATACAGTTATAAATTATAATTATACATTTTTGTTATTTAAACTATAAGTACCACAAAATTATGTGTTTTTTTCTCAAAATGACACACCACCTGAGTTATGCTCAATTTTTTGGTGAATTTTGACACACCAAGGTCAAAAGGTTTCCCATCACTGACCTATTCTATTCCAGGTATTGTGCCAAGTTCTGGGGATACAAAATGAAAAAAAAAGATAGCCTGTGCCCTCAAGGAGTTTACAATCTAAAGGGGAAGCAATATGCAGCAAAATTGGAAAATGAAGGTATGCCCTTCGATTGGGGAATGGCTGAACAAATTATGGTATATGCTAGTGATGGAATACTATTGTGCTCAAAGGAATAAAGAACTGGAGGAATTCCATGTGAACTGGAAAGACCTCCAGGAATCTATGCAGAATAAAAGGAGCAAAGCCACGAGAACATTATACACAGAGACTGATACACTCTGGTACAATCAAACATAACAGACTTCTCTACTAGCAGCAATGCAAGAATCCGGAGCAAGGCTGAGGGATTTATGAGAAAGAAAACTAGCCACATTCAGAGGAAGAACTGTGGGAGGAGAAAACAGAAGAAAAACAACTACTTGAACACATGGGCTGATGGGAATATTATTGGGGATGAAGACATTAAACAATAACTATAGTCCAACTATCAATAATATGGAATTAGGTCTTAATCAATGATAATGTAAAGCCCAGTGGAATTGTGTGTTGGCTAAGGAGGGTTAGGGGGGTTTGGAGAGAGGGAAAGAACATGGAATTAGGTAACTAGGAGAAAATATTCAAAATAAAAATAAAAAAAATTAAAAAAAAATAATGAAAACCCAGAGAGAAGAGAATATCAAGGAGGAGAAGATGGTCAATGGTGTCCAAGGCTGCAGACAAGTCAAGGAAAATGAGGACTGAGAAAAAGCCACTGAATGTAATAACTAAGAGATCATCAGTAACTTTGCAGAGAGTAGCTTTTCAGTGGGATCATAAGGTCAGGAAACCAGGGTTAAGAAGAAAGTGAGAGAAGAGTAAGTGTAGGAATCTAATGCTGATATCCTTTTCAAGGACTTTAGTTATAAAGAGCAGAAGAGATATAGAAAATTAATAGAAGTGATAGGGTCAAGTGAAGAATTTTTCTGGATAGGAGAGACATGGGCATGTTTGTAGGCAATAAGAAATGAGCTGGGGAGAGAGGGAGGGGGCAGAAAAGGTGGGAGGGAGGGAGGGAGAGAGACAGAGACAGAGATAGAGACAGAGACAGAGATAGAGAGACAGAGAGGTTGAAAGTAAATGAGAAAGGGCAGCTAGGTGGTTTAGTGGATTGAGAGCTAGACCTAGAACAGCGATGGGCAACCTTATGAGCTTGGTGTGTCAAAATTAGCCAAAAAACTGAGCATAACTTGGGTGGTGTGCCATTTTGAAAAAAAACCCATAACTTCACGATATTTATAGTTTAAATAACAAAAATGTATAATTGTAATATATAACTGTATTTAATAAACCAAAATACGTAAATTAATGTAAGTAGAATTGTCATCTATAGTGCACAGAGTGTCTACACTACACTACAGCAAATGTTTCATCCTTGGCATGAGGCCCCATACTTCTCTGTATGTGGCCACATGAGGTCATATGTCATTGAAAATGGCTATGTGTGTCAGTGCTGACATACGTGTCATAGGTTTGCCATCACCAGCCTAGACTAATAAGAGGTCCTAGGTTAAATATGGCCTCAGACATTTCCTAGCTATGTGACCCTGAGCAAGTCACTTAACCCCCATTGCCTAACCCTTACCACTCTTCTGCCTTGGAACCAATACAAAATATTGATTCTAAGAGAGGAGATCAGAGTTGTTTTTTTTTTAAAAGTAAGTAAATGATAGTGGGGATGACAGAGGGAGCAATCTATTGGAGGAGGTAAGATGGAATGGGATTGCTTAAACAAGTTCAGAGGTTAGCCTTGGCAAGAATTAAATGAGATATGTGAAGGAAGAGAAAGTAGAAGAAGGTACCTGAGTGAAAGGAGATTAAAAGGGGGAGAAAAGAGGGAGTTCACGGTGCGTGCCTCAATTTTTTCTGTAAGATATGAGGCAAAATTCTCAGATAAGAGAATGGAAGGAGACGGAGCTTTGGGAGATTAGAGGAGTGATGAAAAGATTCAGAAAAGCCACTGTGGAGAGTGAATGAATAAGGGAGTATGTATAGCAGGATTGCCTAGCAGCAGTGAGGGTCCATAACATAAATTTGTAGTAGACCACATCAGAATGGTTAAATGAGAGGAAGACAACATAGAGTTGAACTAATTCACCAAGGAGTCAAGATGGGGAGATGTCTAGAGCAGGAGATCTGGGAGAGAATTGAGGGTTCAAGGAATTAGAGATGATTATAGTATGGTTGAACAATAGGGTTCTATAAAGGAAGGAAAGGGGAAGAAATAAAAGGATAATAGTTTATGGTTGGATCAAGTGGATTTCAGAATTCTTGATCATTGAGGTGGTGCATTTATAGGGGATGGTGACATCAAGGATATAGCTATCTTAGTGTTTGATTAAGGAGAGAAGAAAGAATAGCTCAGTAAGTTGAGGAATTGAGTAGTTAAGGTATTTGAGGGAGAATCAATATATTTGTTGAAGTCTCTTACTATGAAGGCAGAAGTTGGGGAGGAGAGAAAAGTTGTATGCAAGGTATCAAACTTATTGAGGAAGGAAGGGAGACTATAGACAGCAAACATTTTGAATGGTTGGTAGATTTGAATAGCATGGACCTCGAAGGAAGAGAGATTTTTGAGTGATGGAAAAGAATCAATCACAAGTGGCAGTGGGAAGCAAGGTATATTTCAACTCCTTCACCTTGCCCAGTGAGCCACGGAGAATGAGTAAAAGTCCAAACAGTAATAGAAAGAGTGGTGGAAGGCTGTGCCATTAGGAAGAAGCCAGGTTTCAATAAGAGCTAGTAGATAGAAGAAGAGGGAGGGAAATAGATTTAAGATGAAGGGAAGATTGTTGCTTTTGCAAGGCCATTAGAGAGGGCAAAGTGGAAGGGGCTGGATGGAATTAGGATGAAACTTTGGGGTAGGAGGATTAAAGGGGATGGGAATGAGGAATCAGGTAGGTAGAGTTGAAGAATGGGGTTTGGATGATAATTTATAGGACTTCAGAGTCGTTGGGATGTATCTGTAAGAAGCAAGACTTGAAACCAGATCTTTGCTGGCTCCCCAGCCAGTTCTCTATCTATTCTCTACCATATACTGCCTCTTTGGTTAGATTAACATAGAAAAACTGATGAGTCCGGTGAAGCAGATAGATTATCATTGGTTCCAAAGCTTTAGAGTCTTTGCTCCCAGCTCACTGAAGTTTTGCTAACTAGCTTGATGTGTACCTAATGATTTATTTCCTCAAGAGTATGACTATATTGTCAATTCTCCTTCATGCTAAGGGAAGAGAATTGTGGTGTGAATAACCCAAAGAGCAGATGCCAAATATCACTCATATTTACTTTGGAATACATGATATGATTTGGGGGCAGTAAATTTTCCTCCTTAATTATGCTTTTCTTGGGCCAATAATAAGTTAGGTCTATATTTCCTAAGCACACACATAGTGATGATGGGGGAAAAGGCCTAGAAGCTTTCTGGATGTCAGCAGAAAATTGACTTGAAATCTTAAATTTGCCCTAGATATGGAGCAGGACAACCCATCTGAACATGACCAAGAATAAGATATCTAACTAGTAGTCTAGTCAATTCAGACATTTTCACTGACTGTCCTCCATGCTTGGAATTCTCTTTCTCCTGTTTCCTCCTGGCTTCCTTGGTCTCCTTTGAGGTTTAGCTAAAATTCTACTTTGGATAAGGGGTTCTTTTTTGGGAAATGGAATTTTCTATAACTTCCTCTACTCCCACCACTTTTTACCTGTGCACATCTAAATCCTACCCCACATCCTCCTTAGAGCCCTCTACTTCAGACTATTGATTTCTTCCTTTTCTGAATTCCTTCAGTTTCAATCAATTCAAAGCAAGTGTTTAAGTACCTCCTACTTAATAATAAGTGAATGAATAAATGAATACAAGATAACTTGAGGAGGAAGAGAGATGACACATCCCTGAATCCCATTGCAAGAAACTAAGAATTCTAAGAGGAGGAAGTGAGGAGCCAGTGTGTTCCAGGCATGGGAGACAGCCTATGCAAATGGATACAGAATGCTGAGTTCAGAAAGCAGGGATCGGCAACGTATAGCTCTCGAGCCATATCTGGCTCTTTTGAGGGCCAGACATGGCTTTTTCTGCAGGAGCCATAAAGTCAATTTTTTTTTCAGGCGCTATTACAGGAGCGCGCACTGTGAGCACTGTACGGCTCTCATGTAATTACATTTTTAAAAATGTGGCGTTTATGGTTCTCATGGCCAAAAAAGGTTGCCGACCCCTGGTTCAGAGGAATAGCAAATAGGTCAGTTTGGCTGGAATGCAGAAAGCATGAAGGGAAATAATACAAAATAAATCTGGAAAGGTAAGCTGGGACCAGATTGTGAAGGGCTTTAAAAGTCACACTGAAGAGTTTGCATTTTACCAAAGGCAATGAGTAGCCATGGAAGATTCTTGAGCAAAGATCAAGAGTAGTAATAATGTTTAACATTTATGTATAGACTAGTGCCCATTGTTTATCATGTACTGGGCTAAGCACTTTTCATATATGTTCTTGTTTGATCCTCAGAACAACTCTGGGTATTAAATGCTATTATTATCTCCATGTTATAGATGAGGAAATTGAGGCAAAAGGGGGATTGTTTGTTTTGTTTTTGTTTACTTTTTTTAAAAAGTTCTTATTTTCCATCTTAGAATCAATATTAGTACCAAAGCAGAAGAACAGTAAAGGCTAGGCAATTGGAATTAAGTGATTTGCCCAGGGTCACACAGCTAGTAAGTGTCTGAGGGCAGATAAGAACCTTCCATCTCTGGGTTTGACTCTTTATCCACTGAGTCACTGAGTCATCTAGCCCTCCCTGTTTCATTTTGCTTTTTAATTACTTGCCCAGGGTTACACAGCTAGTAAGAATCTAGCTAGTAAGCTAGATTTGAATTAAGGTCTTCCTGAAGCCCAGCCCTCTATCCACTGCTCTACCTAGCTGACATTTACCTGTCTTTTAGGGAAATTATCTGGGAAGCTATGGGGAAAATGGATTGAATAAGGGAAGAGCTTGAGGACAAGTACAGTTTAAGTTTACTTAGTTCCCCACTGCTACTTCCCAAGTGGAATCTCCAGTCTATGCTCTCTACTCGATGTGAAGCAAAAGCTCTGGAAGGACTCTGATCCTGTGACTCATGGCCCAAGGATTAAAGCCAGGATTCAGGTGGCCTCAGGATGTTGGCTCAGTCTGGGGGATAGAACTTTTCATTGGCAGGAACTTCCAACCACTTTGGGCTGCATTATAGAGTAGGGTGAGGGGACTCAGGAGTCAGTCCCATAAAGAAGAAGCCTAATTCTTAATTTCCTTAATCCCTGACCTTCATGTTGGAATTTCTCTGCCTCAGCTGCATCACTCCTCACTTCCTATCTAACCAATTCCCAATGCTCTATGGTGAAAATCTGAGAAAGGGTGGACAGAGGAAATCTGGCAGACAATAATCATTCAAACAGGTATTATGTTAAGTGCTAGGAATATAAATACAAGAAATAAAGAAAGTGAATCCCTTCCCTCAAGGAGCTTGCAACACATGTCAAGGAGAAGACAACACATGTAAAGGAGCTGAAAAGGTAGAGAGGAGAAAAAAGAACTCTTATAAGAGTACAGTGAGTTCCAGAAAGTCAGAAGCATAACTGGAAGAAGAATGAAACATGGCTGGCCTGGACTGCCCCTGGAAGGAACTCACCAGTTGAAAAAGGGTGATGACATGGTAGAAGGGTTTTCTAGAGTGAAAAGGCAACTGATTCATGGCGATGAAGTCCAGAGAGTCAGAAGGTCAGGTAAGATGGGAATAGAATGTGTTTGGTTTTTTTAACTTCCTATTATCACTCAAGCTAATTCATGCAACTTTATGTAGCAGGGCAAAGTAAGGTAGATAAAGCAAAATAGATACTACATCGAAACATCATGACAGAATAAAAAACAATATTTTGTAAACTAAGCAAATGCCATAAAAGAAATAAATACCAGGAATTAGGGCAAAACTGGTAACTAGCCAAATGAGGACCAGGACACTGAATGAAGGCAAGGTGAAATATATTGTCTGAAGACTGGGCAGACAGTTAGGAGCCAGGAGATAGAAATGGGCTGGAGAGCTGACACTAGAAGTGCATTATAAACAGCAATGTGAAAGGTAAAGTGCTGACTTTAAGTAGGAGCTTCTTAAACACTTCCTGATGGGTCAGGAACCAATCCTAAATATGGGCAGTCTAGAACACACAGATGAGAGCAAGAAAGGAGAGGATACTGGAAAAGGGAATGAGAGTAAGCAATTATAGGACCTGAGAATTTTAAAAGCTAAAGAGACAAAGAAAAAAATCATCTGCTATAGTTCCCTCATTTGCCTGGATTTGGATCCAAATATTCTTATTCTAAGTCTAATGCCCTATCCATTACATCAGATACTGATACAGAAGCACCTTGGCGCTGACACTTTTCATTCACGTCTCAAACATCATTAGAAATTATATTCCACTGATTCAAATGTGTAAGAATAAGAGTCATCCCTCAAATGATAAATGGCCAAAGGATATTAAGGTAGCCCTCAAGCACAGAAATCTAAGCAATCAATAGCTATATGAAAGGAAAAAAATGCTCTGAATAACTGAAATAATTAAAGAAATGAAAATTAAAGCAACTCTGAGGTTCTACATCACATCCATCATTTGTACAAAGTTTAAAAAGGAAAAAGGAAAATGACAAATATTGGCAGAGCTATAGGAAAACAGACACATAAATGCTATGTGTTCTCAAAAAGTTATTAAACTATGAGTACTCATTGACCTGGTGATACCTCTATTCCCATGTTCGTAGATTCCCAAAGAGGTCAAATAAAAAAGAAAAGAATCCACATGTCCAAAAATATAGCAATTCTTTTTTTATTGGCAAAGAACTGGAAAAAGAGTATCCATTAACTGGGGAATAGCAGAACAAATTATGGTATATGAATATAATGTGATAATATTGTGCAATAAGAAGTAGTGAATGGGATGGTTTCAGAGAACTCTGAGAAAATTTGTATGAAATGATGCAGAGCAAAGTGAGTAGAACCAAGAGAACAATTTATGCTATAACAACATTGTGAAAATGTTCATATTTAAAAGGTTTAAGAACTATAATCAACACAATGACTAACTATGATTCTAAAGTACCAGTGATGAAGGATGTTGCCCATCTTCTTACTGAGAGATGATGGACTAAATACACAAAACAAGACATATGTTTTTGGATGTAGCTAGTATAGGAATTTGTTTTACTTAATTGTATATCTATTTTTAAAAGTTTTGCCTTTTTGTCATGGGGGTGGGGGTGGCATAAGGATAATTGAAAAAAAGATTTAATTGTAAAAAGAAACTATATTCTATTGGCCTCAGAGGGCAGAAGTAGGAGCAATGAATTGAAAATGAAAAAAAGCTTATTTAAGCGTAAAGCCAGGAAGTTGATATTGTTGAGTCATTATAACTCTTTGTGACTCTATTTGGGGTTTTCTTGGCAAAGATACTGGAATGGTTGGGCACTTCCTTCTTCAACTTATTTGACAGATGAGAAAACTAAGAAAGCAAGGTTAAGACCCAGGGTCATAGAGCTACTTTGAGTCTGAAATCAGATTTGAACTCTGGTCCTCCCAATTCTAGGCCCTGCACTCTAGTCACTGCATCATCTAATTGTCCCATGTCAGGAAGTACTTCTTATCAATTAGAGCTATTCAAAATCAGAATGGCCTGCTTTCAGAGGTGGTGGGTATCCCTTCATTGAAGGTCTTCAAAATAAACTATAAAAAGACCACTTATTGTGTATATTACAGCTGGATTTCCTTGTTGGTATATTTAGATTATATGGTTGCTAACTTCCAACTCTAATATTCTGTGATTCTGCAAAAAAAATTACTAGACTAAGTGCCAAAAAATATTTTTAAAAAATCACAAGAGAAGAGAAAAAAAATTAGAAGATGATATAGGTAGGATGATACAGGTATGTTGGAACTACCAAATCAAATTTAAATATAGGAAAGAAAGAAAGAAAGAAAGAAAGAAAGAAAGAAAGAAAGAAAGAAAGAAAGAAAGAAAGAAAGAAAGAAAGAAAGAAAGAAAGAAAGAAAGAAAGAAAGAAAACTCATAGACAAATGATGGTATCTAACAGGGACTACAAAATTCCACCTTGCCACTTCTCATACTGCCTGTACTGTTATACTAATAACATCTCTGTATCCTTAGGTAAAAGGTATGGTAGAAAAAGTTAATAGCAACTCTTCACTAGAACTCAGCATAGAGGCAGAGATCGATCACTTCTCCTTGTGATTTCCATAGAAAACCTGACCTATTTTTATCTAGAAGAGGAAAGTGAACATATAGCCATCTAGTCACCCTATCAAAATGTGCTAGTTTCCCCCAAGATCATTCTCTATCTTAAAACCACTCTCTGATGTCTTCATGTGTAATATCTCAATATCACATTTACTCTATTTACAACATTTTTATTTTTCCAAAGAGCTTTCATATCTATTCTCTATGGTAATTATATCAATTAAAGGAATGGGGCATGTTTAAGGTGGGGAGTTGAAGGTAAGATTACTGTCTTCAAGTATTTGAAGGGTGGTCATGTGTAAGAGGCACTAGTTTTGTTCTGCTTGGTCCCAGAAGATAATGGAGTGAAGTTACAAAAAGGCAAATTTAGGCTTGATGGAAGGAAAATTTTCCTATAATAGGAATTATCAAAAAGTGGAATTTGCTTCCTTGAGATACAGTGTTGACCCACAATGATGATCGTCAAGCAGAGGCAGACAAATCATTTGTTGGGTATGGTGTAGGGAAGCATATTCAGATATAGGATGAAGAGATAGAGACTAAGGTATTTTCCAATTCTAAAAGTCAATGGGTACGTGTGAGAACTCCTTTTATTCTCAAGTGGCTTTACAAACTTAAGAATACCTCAGAACTAGAACTTAAGAACCTCAAAGACCAAGCTGTGGGGGCAGATGGGTGGCTCAGTGAATTGAGAGACAGACCTAAGTTCAAATCTGAACTCAGACACTTCCTGGTTTTGGGACCCTGGGCAAGTCACTTAATAACTTCCTTTGCCTAGCCCTTACTGCTCTTCTGCCCTGAAACCAATATATGGTACTGATTCTAAGATGGAAGCTAAGGGTTTAAAAAAAAAAGAAAGACAAAGCTGTGTCTATTGACATAGTACATTTGCATATACTAAAAGTAGTTGAGTAAAACATTTTATTTCTGAGTAAAATTATAATACATGCTTCTTATTTCAAAGTTAAATTATAATATAATAAAATTATAATATAAATTATAATACATTTTATTTGGTGTAATTAATATTAAAATATGAAATTATTTAATATGAATTAATAATATAATCATTTTTCATTAAAAACATATTAGTATAGATAGAAGATAATTGTAGGGCTTCTGGGTTAAGATGGCGGCAGAGTAAAAAGCAGCTGCTTGACCTCTTCTAACCCATGCATATAGGACTCCTCAAGAAGACATAAAAAAAAATCCAGACGAACGCAGGGACCCCACAATAGGGCGCAGCATTGAAGGTATGTGGAATCGGGGCATTTCCATGCAATAAGGGGGTGAAACAGCTCTCACTAAAACATGAGCTGAGCAACCCCCTCCCCCCACACCACCTACAGTGCCAAAGCTAGAGCAAAAGAGTTAGAGCAAGTTTGGGGCACCCATTAAGTCATTGGAAGCTACCTGGGGTCACCAGGGCCTGTTCCTGAGAGCAGCAAGACTTAAGACCCCAAGAGGCTAAAGAATGCACGGACACTGAACACAGACCCTGAGAGCAGGCACAGACTCCGATCCTGAGCATAGGTGCGGGACTTGAGTGGGGACTCAGTGCAGAGGGGTGCGTGACTGTGGAAGCAGTGCCCTGAGACAGTTAAAGGAGCCTTGGGAAGAGGAACAAGCAAGGGGACTACCAGGAGGCTTGACCCTGAGAACAACTAGACCTGAGACCTCAGGAGCCTAAAGAGCGCAGACAGACCCTGGGCGTGAGGATAAAGCTGAGAGGGTGCTGGACTAAAAATGGCAAGCTAGACTCAGGAACCCCAGAAGAGAAAGATCAAGAAGAAACCTTTAACACTCGACAACTATTACACAGAAAAAATCCAGACAACAGAGCAAACAGCAGAGGAGAACAAACAAGTAACCATATCCAAACCTTCCCCCAAAAATGAAAACTGGTCACAAGGTCTTAAAGAGTTCAAATCTGAGATTATGAGAAAGATGGAAGAGATCTGGCAAGAAAATAACAGTTTAAAAGGCAGAATTTCACAATTAGAAAGTGAGGCAAGTAAATCAAAGACCAGAAATGACCATATTGAAAAAGAAAACCAGTCTTTAAAGGCTAGAATTGGTCAATTTGAAAAAGATGCCCCCAAATCAAAAGAATTGATAAGCAAATTCAAGACCAAAAATCAAATAGCTGGAAAACAGGATAGACCAAATTGAAAAGGAAAATCAAAAGATTATAGCAGAAAACCAGACTCTAAAGACAAGAATTGGGCAAGTAGAAGCCAATGATTTCTCAAGACAGCAAGAACAAATGAAACAGTCAAAAGACTGATAAAATAGAAGGAAACATGAAATATCTCAATGAAAAATTGACAGATCAAGAAAAGAGGTCTAGAAGAAACAATTTGAGAATCATTGGTCTTCCTGAAAAAGCAGAAATTAATAGAAATTTGGACTCCATACTAAAGGAAATTATTCAGGAAAACTGCCCTGAAGTTCTACAACAAGAGGGCAATATAGACATTGAAAGGATCCATAGATCACCTTCTATACTAGACCCTGAAAAGACAACCCCCAGGAATATAATAGCCAAATTCAAGAGCTTCCAAGTAAAAGAAAAAAAATTTACAAGAAGCCAGAAAGAGACAATTCTGATATCAAGGAGCAACAATCAGGATCACACAGGATCTGGCAGCCTCCACGCTAAAAGACCACAAGGCTTAGAATATGATATTCAGAAAGGCAAGAGAATTGGGTCTACAACCAAGGATCACCTACCCATCAAAACTGACTATATACTTCCAGGGGAAAGTTTGGGTATTCAACAAGATAGAAGATTCCCAAGTATTTGCACAGAAAAGACCAGGACTAAATGGAAAGTTCAATATCCAACCACAAAAATTAAAAGAAACATGAAAAGGTAAATAAGAAACAGAGTTGAAAGAAAGAAAACTCTTATTTTTTAAATTTGCCTCTTTAAGGGCTTCTATAAGATCTAATTATTGGTATTCCTATGTGGAGAAATGTTATGTGTAATTCTCAGTAGTGAACTCTATTCACTATTATAGTATTCACTATTATAGTAATTAGAAGAATTATTCATAGGGAGAGGTCGGAATACTAAATGGTCTAAGATGATATGGGGGGTGGGAAAGAGGGGGGCGAATAGTAGAGGACACCAAGAGAAACTTGAAGGATAAGAAAAATGGGATATTCTATTATACACAAAGAAGGCATGGGAAGTGGAAGGGATGAATACTATTATAAGAAGGAGAGGAAGAGAGCATTAAGAGGTAATATTTAAACCTTACTCTCAGTGTAATTAACCCTGAGAGGGAAGAGTAGCTATATCCACTGGGTTATAAAACTATCTAACCCTACTGAGAAAGTCAGAAGGGATAAACCAAAGGGAGCAGGGGAGTCGGGAGGTTAAAAAAGGGAGGGAAAAAGAAGGGGGAGGGAATTCATTAGGCCTTAAAAATAAAAATAGGGGAATAATAAGGGAGGGAGTAGAAAGGGAAGTAAATGAAGGGAGGGGTCAAGGGTTACTGGTTTAATCCAAACCACTGGTTTAAAAGGAAATAGTATAAGAAGAAGGGGTAGAACTAGGAGAGGAAACCAAAATGTCAGCAAATACACAATTGATAATTATAACTCTAAATGTGAATGGGATGAACTTGCCCATAAAATGGAAGCAAATAGCAGAGTGGATTAGAAACCAAAATCCGATATAATGCAGAGATACAATCAAGGCATTTATCCTTGCAAACCTAACTGTAGGATTTCTGGCAGTTGACCAGCCTTAGAATTCTGATAAAGTTCAGTTGGTCCCAGAAGCTTGTGGAGGGTGGAGGGGTGAACTGGGCTCTGCCTTTGAGCCAAAACCTTGCCTTGAATCTGTGCTTTTGTCTTTGACA
Organism: Gracilinanus agilis; assembly: GCF_016433145.1. Lineage (NCBI taxonomy): Eukaryota > Metazoa > Chordata > Mammalia > Didelphimorphia > Didelphidae > Gracilinanus > Gracilinanus agilis. Next base: position 152,406,566 of record NC_058133.1, on the reverse strand, counting down.
TTTGGAGCTTAGCTAACTTCTCTGAACCTTCCCTGATCTTCCCTATGTCATTCCTCTATTACTTTCCTGATTTCCTGTGGGCTTTGGGAAAAGGGTGGATTTTGGGGTTGAGGCAGTTAGACTTTGAGGATTTAGTTCCCCATAGACAAGTAGGGCTTACCCTTGAAACAAATTATCCCTTGACTATTGTTTTAGTACTCCCTAACCTCAAGGGCAGCCAAACTTCCCTGGCTGAGAGAGAGCAGGCTCTCTCTTAGTCCAAGCCATTCCTGTGACCCTCCCCCACCTGGAGCTTCTCCCTAGCTGCTGTTAGGGAGACCTTGTACCCCTCTCTCCTTGATAATCAACCATGAAACTTTAATAAACCCCATTGTTACCTATTCAAACCCTTTGTTAAATCATTGGCTCTATGATAAGTGAAGGTTAAAAGAAGTGAAGGAATTATTCTCTTTATTTTCCTTGAGAGAAGCTGGAGGCATCCATCTTGGGAGGAAGTAGTTGTCTCTATACTTCCTCCTAGAAACCTTTCAATTTCACTAACAGGGAGGAGCCTTGGGACTCCTTCTTGGTGGACTTGAGAAACTGACTAGAAAGCCCTCTAGTCAGATTAAAACTACTTTTGACTGACCCCAACCTTTGTGTCTGTAGAAATACCATTTTCCCTGGAAGAGTCCAGCCTTCCTTCCCAATAACCTCTGTCTCTAGGCTGAGCATCTCCTTGGTGCAGCTGCCTCCCCTAATTACCTCAACATCTCCCTTACCATTCATTATAATGCCTTGTCCTCTATTTCCCTAAACTCATCCATTCCCTTACATCTCTCCTTACCACCTCAATCCATTATTGCACCTTCCTTTCTGATCAAAGGACCAAAACCCCTATTTACTTTTTCTTTATTTGCTTTTATTACACCTCCCATATGTTGTCTACAAGAAACACATATGAAGCAGGTGGACATACACAAGTTTAAGGTAAAGGGCTTGAGCAAAATCTTTTGGGCTTCAAATGAGAAAAAGAAGGCAGGAGTGGCAATCATGATTTCTGAGAAAGCCAAAGTAAAAATAGATATGATTTAAAAAGACAGGGAGGGTCATTACATCCTGATAAAAGGCAGTATAGACAATGAGGAAATAACACTGCTCAATATGTATGCACCAAATGGCATAGCAACCAGATTCATAAAGGAGAAACTGGCAGATCTCAAGAAGGAAATAGATAGTAAAACCATACTAGTGGGAGATCTAAATATCCCTCTTTCAGATCTTGATAAATCAAAACAAAAAATAAATAAGAAAGAGGTAAGAGAAGTGAAAGAAGTCCTAGAAAAATTAGATTTAATAGATATGTGGAGAAAAATAAATAGGGACAAAAAGGAATACACCTTCTTTTCAGCCTCACGTGGTACATTCACAAAGATTGACTGTGTAATAGGGCATAGAAACATTGCAAACAAATGCAAAAGAGCAGAAATAATAAATGTAAGCTTCTCAGATTATAATGCAATAAAAATAATAATTAGTAAGGGCACCTGGACAGGCAAATCAAAAACCAATTGGAAATTAAATAATATGATTCTCCAAAACCAGCTAGTCAAAGAAGAAATCATAGAAACAATCAACAATTTCATTGAAGAGAATGACAATGATGAGACATCCTACCAAACTCTGCGGGATGTAGCCAAGGAAGTACTCAGAGGGAAATTTATATTCTTGAGTGAATATATTAACAAATTAGGGAGGGCAGAGATTAATGAATTGGGCATGCAACTTAAAAAACTAGAAAGCAAGCAAATTAAAAACCCCCAGATGAAAACTAAATTAGAAATACTAAAAATCAAGGGAGAAATTAATAGAATCGAAAGTAAAAGAACTATTGAATTAATAAATAAGACTAGAAGCTGGTATTCTGAAAAAGATAAAATAGACAAAGTACTGGTCAATCTAATTTAAAAAAGGAAAGAAGAAAACCAAATCGACAGTATCATAGATGAAAAGGGAGACCTCACCTCTAATGAAGGGGAAATTAAGGCAATCATTAAAAACTATTTTGCCCAATTATATGGCAATAAATATAACAATCTAGGAGATATGGATGAATATTTACAAAAATATAAATTGCCTAGATTAAAAGCAGAAGAAATAGAATACCTAAATAATCCCATATCAGAAATAGAAATTGAACAAGCCATCAAAGAACTCCCTAAGAAAAAATCACCAGGGCCTGATGGATTCACAAGTGAATTCTATCAGACATTCAAAGACCAACTAATCCCAATATTATACAAATTATTTGATATGATAAGCAAAGGAGTCCTACCAAACTCGTTTTATGACACAAATATGGTACTGATTCCAAATCCAGGTAGATCAAAAACAGAGAAAGAAAACTACAGACCAATCTCCCTAATGAACATAGATGCAAAAAATTTAAATAGAATATTAGCAAAGAGATTTAAGCAAGTAATCAAGAGGATCATTCACCATGATCAGGTGGGATTTATACCAGGAATGCAAGGATGGTTCAACATTAAGAAAACCATCCACATAATTGACCATATCAACAATCTAACAAACAAAAATCACATGATTATCTCAATAGATGCTGAAAAAGCTTTTGACAAAATACAGCATCCATTCCTATTGAAAACACTGAAAAGTATAGGAATAGAAGGATCTTTCCTAAAAATAATAAACAGTATATACCTAAAACCATCAACAAGCATCATATGCAATGGGGATAAATTAGAAGCCTTCCCAGTAAGATCAGGAGTGAAATAAGGATGCCCATTATCACCTCTATTATTCAACATAGTACTAGAAATATTAGCAGTAGCAATTAGAGAAGAAAAAGAAATTGAAGGTATCAAATTAGGCAACGAGGAGACTAAGCTATCACTCTTTGCAGATGATATGATGGTCTACTTAAAAATCCTAGAGAATCAACTAAGAAGCTTGTAGAAATAATCAACAAGTGTAGCAAAGTTGTAGGATACAAAATAAATGCACATAAATCATCAGCATTTCTATATATTTCCAGCACATCACAGCAGCAAGAGGAAGAAAGAGAAACACCATTTAAAATCACCCTAGACAATATAAAATACTTAGGAATCTATCTACCAAAACAAACACAGGAATTATACAAAAACAACTACAAAACACTTTCCAAACAACTAAAACTAGATCTAAACAATTGGAAAAACATTGATTGCTAATGGGTAGGACGAGCTAACATAATAAAAACGACCATTCTACCCAAATCAATTTACCCATTTAATGCCATACCTATCAAACTACCAAAAAACTGTTTTACTGAATTAGAAAAAACTATAACAAAATTCATTTGGAATAACAAAAGATCAAGAAAATCAAGAGAAATAATGAAAAAAATGTGAAGGAAGGTGGCCTAGCAGTACCAGATATTAAACTATACTATAAAGCAGCAGTCATCAAAACAATATGATACTGGCTAAGAGACAGAAGGGAGGATCAGTGGAATAGACTTGGGATAAGTGACATCAGCAAGACAATGTATGATAAACCCAAAGAGCCCAACTTTTGGGACAAGAATGCACTGTTTGACAAAAACTGCTGGGAAATTTGGAAAACAATATGGGAGAGAATAGGTTTAGATTAACATCTTACACCCTTCACCAAGATAAATTCAGAATGGGTGAATGACTTGAATATAAAGAGGGAAACTATAACTAAGTTAAGTGAACACAGAATAGTATACTTGTCACATCTCTGGGAAAGGAAAGATTTTAAAACCAAGCAAGAGTTTGAAAAAATTACAAAATGTAACATAAATGATTTTGATTATATCAAACTAAAAAGCTTTTGTACAAACAAAAACGATGTAGCCAAAATCAGAAGGGAAACAACAAATTGGGAAAAAATCTTTACAACAAAATCTCTGACAGGTGTCTAATTACTCAAATACACAAGGACTTAAATCAATTGTATAAAAAAATCAAGCCATTCCCCAATTGATAAATGGGCAAAGGACATGAATAGGCAATTTTCAGATAAAGAAATCAAAAGTATCAATAAGCACATGAGAAAGTGTTCCAAATCTCTAATAATTAGAGAAATGCAAATCAAAACAGCTCTGAAATATCACCTCATACCTAGCAGATTGACTAAAATGATAGAAGAGGAGGATAATGAATGTTGGAGGGTATATGGCAAAATTGGGACATTAATGCATTGCTGGTGGAGTTGTGAACTGAGCCAACCATTCTGGAAGGCAATTTGGAACTATGCTGAAAGGGCTGTAAAAGAATGCCTGCCCTTTCATCCAGTCATACCATTGTTGGGTTTGTACCCCAAAGAGACCATAGATAAACAGACTTGTACGAAAATATTTATAGCTGCGCTTTTTGTGGTGGCATAAAACTGGAAAAGGAGGGTATGCCCTTCAATTGGGAAATGGCTGAACAAATTGTGGTATATGCTGGTGATGGAATACTATTGTGCTCAAAGGAATAATAAACTAAAGGAATTCCATGTGAACTGGAAAGACTTCCAGGAATTGATGCAGAGCGAAAGGAGCAGAGCCAGAAAAACATTGTACACAGAGACCAATACACTGTGATAAAATAGAATGTAATGGACTTCTGTTCTAGCAGCAATACAATGACCCAGGACAATTCTGAGGGACTTATGGAAAATAATGCTACCCACATTCAGAGGAAGTAATGCAGGAGTGGAAACATAGAAGAAAAACAACCGCTTGAACACATGGGTTGAAGCGGACATGATTGGGGATGAAGACTCGAAACTACCACACCAATGCACGCCACAATTTGGAAATAAGTCTTGTTCAATGACACATGTCAAAACCAGTGGAAATGCACATCGACTTTGAGGGGGGGAGGTCGGGGGTTGAAGGGGAAAGTAAGAGCGTGAATTATGTAACAATGTTAACTTTTTTAAAAAGAAATATTATTAAATGTTAAAAAAGAAGATAATTGTAGTGAATTTATTTAAAATTATAAATATTATTTTAAAAATTCATCCATCATTTGATGCACCTGATCCATACTAGTCCTTCCTTCTGTTGATTATCTCAAATTTATCCTGTATATATATTATTTGTATATAGTTTTCTGTTGATTGTCTCTTCCATTAAATTATGAGCTCTGTAAGAACTGTCTTTTTTCCATTTTTTATTCTTTCTTTCTTTCATTTTTCTCTTCTTTCCCTTCTTTCCACCATTTTATTTTTTCTTCTTTCTTTCCCTTCCTTCCTATGTTTTTCNTCCTATAGAAACATCACCTGTCCTCTAAAGCTCAGTCAAATGCTACCTCTTCCATGAAACCTTACTGATCAGTCCAGTTGGTCATTTCATTCATTCCTTCTTTTGATAACACATAAAATTTTGTACCTTTTCGTGTACTTATAATGTATTTTTATTATAGTTTTTCCATGAATCATATAACATTACTAAACTATAAGCTATATGAAGATAGGAGTCATGTCTTATTTCATCTTTGTATCTCTCCCAGCAAGAGTCAATATGGCATAACAGAGAGAAAGCTGGTCTTAAAAGCCAGAAAGTTCTAGTTTAAAATTCCACCTTTGACATATACTGGCTGTGCAACATTGGGGAAGTCATTTAAGTGCTAAATGCCTCCCAAACATCTTTCTAAGACTATAAGTTGCAGAGAAGATGCTGATCTATATTGATGGGAGGAGTTCTTTCCTGGAGGCTCCCAAACCCACAAAATCACAGAGCCAGTCCAAAAAGAAAAAAAAATCTAGCACTTGGCACATTGCTCTGCTTACTTTAGGTGCTTAATAATTATTTATTGAATGAATGAAACTAAAAATATATAAAATAGCTTAAGAGAAATTCATGGCAGCATATATCTTGGAAGCATGGAAGCAAAGTCAAATTTGGATTAGGATCTATAAAAAAGCACCCTCTGTTGCATGCTTAAGTGGAGTGTCTTTTTCAGAACAGTATTAGAAGTTTGGTGCAAAGAAACTTTAGTTCCAGAGAAAGATTATTGAAGAGGATGATAAAAGATCTTGCATTGTTTTGTTTTGCTTTCATTTACTCCTTCCTTCCTTCCTTCCTTCTTTGCTTGCTTGCTTCCTTCCTTCCTTCTTTCTTCCCTTCCTTCCTTCTTTCCTGCCTTCCTTCCTTCTCTCTCTCTTTCTTTCTTCCTTTCTTTTTTCTTTTTCTTTCTTTTAATTTTTTCATGGTTACATGATTCTTGTTGTCTCCCTCTCCTCTTCCCTCTCCCCTATTTTTCCCCTAGCGATTTCATTAGGTTATACATATATTATCACTTAAATCCATTTCCAAATTATTCATTTTTGTAATAGAATAATCTTTTAAAACCAACTCCCCAAATCCTATACCCATAAACAAGTGATACATCATATGTTTTCTTCTGTGTTTCTACTCCCACAGTTCTTTCTCTTGATGTGGATAGCATTCTTTCTCATAAGTCTCTCAGAATTGTCCTGGATCATTGCATTGCTTTTAGTAGCTGTCAGTTACATTTGATTGTCCCACAATTTCATTTGAGTTTTAGAGCAGGAAGGGATCTATAGAGGCCATCTAGTCCAACTCATGGGTATTAGAAAGGAGTGAACTGATGCCTAGACAGGTTGAGAGGTTAGCCTAAAATCACAGTTAATATGTAGCACCCAGATGTTTTGTCTGCCTGGTGCTCAGCCTGCTATAATACCATACTCACTGCCCATAGCCTAATATGGGCAGCACTCTGGGTGTCCCACACCCACACTCCCTCCTATAACCTTTGGCCCTGCCTAAGGTAAACCTCCACCCTTTCATTTCTCAGCTGCCAGCTCACCTGTGGGGCTCAGGTCTTTCCTCAAATGGATGCCTGAGGGCAGCTGATTCACTGAAAGGATTTGGGGCTTTGGCTCCCACACAAACATCCAGACAGGAGGTACAGGTCTAAGACTATTGACCCAGACATAACTCTTCCCCCTCTGCATGACCTTTGAGGTGTCTAGTAAGTGCATTTGTTTTGAATCTGGTAATTCTTCCTTCCCACAAGGTTCCAGACATGTTTATAAGATTCCACTTGATAAGGTTGATAGTGCTATAAAGTCTGCTGGTTGGCAGGAGGGAAGCGGCTGCTTGCTGACTAGTAACCAGGTCCTTCCAGGGGTTATACAGTCGTTATATAACCAGTAGCAAAGTCTGAAAATAAAAATAATCATAATGCATTAGTATCATAGATGGAGAGTTAAAAGGGACCATAGATGCAATCTGCTTCAATCCTTCCATTTCACAGATAGGAAAATTGAGACCCAAAGAGAGGAAGTACCCAATATCATACAGGTAGAAAGTATTCTCTCTGATTCCAAAGCCAGCCTTCTCTCCATTGTATCACAATGCCCTCCTATATCTTTATGTTGACTTTCCTTCCAACGGGACTCCTAATACACACACTAAGAATCTCCACTTATGACTCTAGAGTGTCATGTGCCACATCCTCTCTGGCCTCTAAATAGAGAAAAGTTTCCTCTACGATACTCTCAAATTCCTTGCTCAGACTTTGCTTATCCCACCCTCTAGTCATCTGGATGATTCATGGCTTTAAGACGTGTTAAAAAATTATTTGAAAATGGCATGTGGAGGCACAGACATAAGGTCCAGTTCTGTCCATCCAGGAGAATACCCAGAGTGTCCACAAGGACCAATCTTCACAATTCCTTTGCTCTATTCTGGACCATGAACTCTCAGAAAGGCATAGAGCCTACAGAGAGAAACAAGCCGAATTTAGGCTTTACCCTCACTGGGTGTATTTATGTGGGGAAGATGGGGGATTTTGAGGTTGAGGTATTTTATTCTCCTCTATATACTTATAAATCTGTGGAAGAGCATAAAAACTCTAACTTCTCAACCCTATATAAAATCAAGAAAGCAGGTAAGTTTACACAGCCTATATGCCATTTATCTATGGATTCACACAAATTAAGGTTCAATATATGAATATTTGGGATGACAATTTAATCTGTGTTATTTGCCTCCAAAGTTGTCCAGTCTGAAACTTAGAACTTAAATCATTCAGGGCAAGATTCATTTGCCCACCATGCTAACAAGACCTAAGCTAAAGAATGCATTGTTTTGGTAAAACATCTCATCTAGCCCAAACTGAAACAAATAAGAAAATAAAATAGCTAGACTTACTCCCAGATTATCTAGTACAATCTCTTTCCTTTCCCCTCATGGTATTTCTGAAACAATTTCACCCAAGTTTAGTTTGGAGAAGATTTTGCAGCAATAGAATAAACAACTTGGCTGTCACTCCTCAGAAACTGTTCCTGTTGGTATTTGTTTCTCCCTCTTTCAGTTTCCATCTTTATACAGGTGTATATAAAGCATGTGCTGGTCTCAGGCACTTCCTTGAATCCTAGCTGAACCAGACTCCATGAAGCACGGCTAAACTCTCTCTGCTTAAGGTCACTTAATCAGCATCAATCACTAGTGTTCTTATCCTACATAGTCTCACAGCAACTGAAGTCCTAAGAATTTCAATCGGGCCAATCATCAAGGCCAGGAACTTCATGGGAAATATAATCTTCTTCAAAGAGTCATTCCTTCCAAAATAAAACAGACACTATCAACAACCATTTGAAAAGTGCTCCAAATCACTAATAATAAGAGAAAAAGAATTTTAAACAACTCAGAGGTTTCACTTAACACCCATCAAGTTAGCAAAGAAAATAAAAGAAATAATCAATGTTGGTTGGACTAGGGGCACAGGAATAGACTGTTAGTAGAGTTACAAATTGGTCCAACTATTCCAGAAAACATTTTGAAATTGTGAAAGAATGTAGAATCTTCATGTTCCTTGCAACTATTGGTTATATTTTGCAAGGAGGTCAAAAGCAGAGGGAAAGTTCCATATATGCCAAAAAATTCACAGCTATACTTTTCACATGAGCAAAAAACAATAAACAAAGTCCCCATTCTCTAAATCACTGAACAAATTGTGGCATATGAATGAAAGGGAATACTTTTAGATCATAACAAATGAAGAATGTGAGAAAGTAGAGAAACTTGGGAAAAACTTTGTGAACTGATACAGAGTAAAGAAAGCAGAATCAAGAAAATAATATATACAATTGTCTCCATAATATAAAACACTAAAAGACATCAGAAATAGATGAAAACAATGACCAGTTGATTCCAAGTGACTGACATATGGATATTACTTTCCTGTTAATAGAGAGGTGAAATATAGCAGAAAGGATAGAGAGCTATCAAAAAACATATAAACAATGACTTTGAATCACCTCTGGTCTAGATTGGGTAATTCACTTAATCACTCAGTGTTTTAGATAGTTCTCTGTGACTATACATTGTAGAGAAAGGTCAACCTGCATTGGTAGAAGGGGTTTCCTCAACTAGGAGTTCCTTCTACCACTGATATCACAGGTCTAGTCCCTATCACTAATTATTAAAAGTGAACTATGGATACAGAATTTTGCATATACCATCAGGTAGACAGAATACTCAGGTGAAAGGGGGGACACAAAAAGAAACTGATTGACTGTTACAAACCCAAAAATCTCTGGATGTAGCCTCAGTGGACAGAAATGTAACCCATGGCTCCCGGTTTTAATCTCTTACCTCTTTGGTGAGAATTCTTTAATTGTTTCTCTTTGTTACAAGGAAAAGTTCTATAGCAGAAAAGATTTTGAGAAAATGGCAATATATTTTGTTAGTTTTTTAAAGTCTCAATAATCCATTTATATAAAAAAAAGCCTTCTTCCCATTAAATATGCCCATCATACTTGGCTCTAAAAATACAAAGGAGACAAATAGAAGAGGGTCTTTTGCTCTGTGGAGATTATGCCAAGCACTAACTAGAGTCCCGAGTATGTTCTTGGCTGTTCTATAAATAATGAGCCATGTAATGTGCTGCCTAGAGCATCAGTCTGAGAATTCTGAGGTCTCAGTCCAATTCCATGATCCTCCATGGGCCTCAGCAAAGGAGCACATGGTATCATTATGATACCTTGTAAAGGCGGGGAATATTTCAGGGACTTCTGCCAATGGCCTCTTATAGCTGCTTACTTATATCACACACACACACACACACACACACACACACACACACACACACACACACACACACATTGTCCCTACTTCATTCTTACATAGTAGGCAGATGAGATGATCATTCCTCCACTAGAGAATGTAGCAGGAGGAAGTCAAGTGATTTATGTACAATGTAGGCACTTAAATATGTGTTGAGTTGAACCAAAAAAAGGTCACTTACTAAGCTAGTGAGAGAACTAAAGTTAAAGTGTTATAAAATATCCTTCCTGCCAAATCTAGGCTTAGCCAGCATAGAATCTTCTTTCTGCAAGCATGTGTTAGGATTTCGGATCTTTGCAAAGACTATGCCCATTGGGAGGGCTTCAGGTTATCCCTTGTGCTAGAGGTTCCAAATTTGTGAAATGGGACAGTAAGGCTTTCTTCACCTACCACCCCATTAAGGGTGGGCAAATTTCCATAAGTCTAACCCCCATTCTGCAAGATTCTTAGAAGATTCTCCTGGTTTCCAGATATTTCTTTTCCTGGTCTGTCCAATTTTCTAAATTATTAACTATATAAAAGAGAAGCATTCTTTTTCCTCAATTCAATTAAGCAAATGCTTATTACCCATCTACTATATGGAAGACACTGGGTGTACACCCTTTGATTGTAGTCAGCTCTAGAGAAGAATATATCACTTACTATTCCTACTCCCAGCAGCTATGATTTCCCAAGCCATGGCCCCAAGCTTCACTGTTTGCAGACCCTGGGCAAGGAGACTTAGAGTTGGTAATGACCCAATGACTTTCCCCCAGCTCAGAGGGCTCTTGCCAGACAGACTCAAAGTCACCACTGTGAATTCAGTTTTCTCCTTGTTTCTTGGAAAGCGCCACTCAGTCCCACGTCAAGAAAAACAAACTGTGAGGTTTGCTTAGCCTCTATTTAAAGCAACTCATCAGTGTTAGTTCCAACAACAAACCAGGGACTTGTCTTAATCTTTAGGACAAGACTGGGGCTACTGTGAGTCAGTGTGTAACTGCAGGTCAGGGATGCTACAGATCTTCAGTTCTAATGTTGCCTCACATACCCTTCTCGTTAATTCAGAAATTTAACATTTGCTATTATCCTAACCCACACCTTCTTCTCTGCTTGTTAAAATGGAGCTGAGTGACAGTGGTCAGAAAACAAAAATTTTTAAATAGTTAGGTCCATGGTTTGCCTTAGTAAGAATAATCTAAGCCAAAGAACTCCCTTTCCGCCAGGAATTTCAAATCATTTCAGTAATAACTGGCCTGGTATGTACAAGGCATTCTGTTAAAGCCCCAGGCACTCTCAAATCATTAAAGTTAAGGACCAGCCCAGACTCAGACTCTAGCAGAAATCTGTACAAGTTGTCCTCCCATTGGGAAGTTTCCGTTTTCCATAAATTCTCAATGTAGAAGACACAAAAAGGTAGGGACAGAGATGGAAAGAAAACATTGTTTCGCCATGCAATAGAGTAGCATAGCCACAGACTTCTTTGTATACTTCTGTACTGGCTATATACTCTCTTCAGCACCAGAGATCCTATTTTAACAATTATGTGAAGTATGGCTTCTAGGTGACACTAGGGAAACTGTCTCATAACTCCAAAGGAACTGGGTTCTGTTGGCCCTTGGTTCCATCTGACCTTGGATGCTCCCTAGATGCTGTTGATGCTGATCTCTGGTGAAACATACTGGCTCTCTTAACTTGGTGATCTACTTTGGACAGTTGAGTGACAGCTTTCATTTTTGTATTTTCAATGAAAATCTTTGAATGAATGTTGCATTTACCCCATTTCAAGTTGGACTGTGATTGCAGGGCTGACTTTGTAAAAGGGTTCACTTCTTGCAAGTTTTCCTTGCAAGATCCACTCCCAGATCAGAATTGACAATAAACAAAGTGCCCAGATGACTCCCTCAAAATTTTTTTAAACCCTTACTTTCTATCTTAGTATCAATTCTCAGACAGAGAAGCAGCAAGGGTTAAACAATTGAGGTTAAGTGACTTGCCCAGGGTCATACAAGTAGGAAGTGTCTGAGGCCAGATTTGAACCCAGATAATTCCAACTCAAAGCCTGGTATTCTCCTCTATGCCACTTATCTACCCCACGCACAGTGATTTTTGACAATGCTTATAGAGATGTTTTCCTTAATACTAAAAGTAGTACCTAGCATGACTTATGTTCTTAAGCATGGCTAAATAAAGCAAATTGAATACAACAACATTATTTAAGATTTTTTTCCTCCACTGGTGATTGGGGATAATCTAAATGGCATATTAGTTAATTTTCAACTGTTTATACTGCTGCCATGAAGTAACCTTAGCATCTTTAAAGATTTCTCTGAATAATTAGTCAAAAACTATCTTAAACCTATAAAATGCTCTAAAGTTACAAAATGCTTTGCACTATCATATTTAATGTTTAAAATAGTGTGGTATAATAGGGAATTGAAGTTGGAGTCAAGAAGGCCCCAGTTAAATCCTGCCTGAGACATAGGCCTTTATGATATCAAATTACTTCATATCTCTAGACCAGTGATGGACAAACTTCGGCAGGAGGGCCTATCTGGCCCTGCAACATTTTTCCTAATCTGAGAAATACAAAAGTAGGATACAATACAATGAAACTTCGAAAGAGTTGCCTTGGAAACAGACTAACAGAGGAGCATCTCCTTTCCTTTGGCCTCCTCTTTTAAAAGTTTGCCCATCACTGTTCTAGACCTATATAAATTAAGAGGGGTGGATCTGATGAATTCTAAGGTCCTTTATGTTTTAACCTATGAGCTTATGAAAAATGTTTGACAAAAATAGTGCAAATATTAATATTATACCCATTTTGCAGAAAAGGCAAATGGACATCCAAGAGTTTAAATAACTTGCCCAGGGTCACAAGAAGTAAATTCCAGAACTAGCACCTGAACTCAGAGCTTCTGAGTAGTGTTGTTTTTTCCAGTATAAAGGAGGAATTGCTCTACCTTCCCCTTTTTGGATGATGGAGTCACAGAAGACCTGGAATTTAATCACAAACTGTTAATGATGTGTTAAACTAACTGTAGAGATATTAAACTAGCTGATCACCATATGAGGTGTAAATATCTCTCTAAATGGGTCAAGAAGGGGAATAATTCATTTGGCTGAACAAACAAATTAGCCACACCTCTGAGAGCTTTAAATAGCTAAGCCCTATTTTAATTTCAGCAATTCAAGAGTGGGAGACTCTACAGGTTGAGATATCCCAGAGGAAGATACCCTTCATGGAAAGAGGAAACCATTTTTATTCCCTCCCTTTTCCTTTCACTCTTCCACATCTAGCTTTGAAAGGGAACTACTTGGCCAATAGGAGACACTGCATCCAGAAGAGGGCAGAAAGGTAGAATCTAGTGTATCATTTTCGTAAAATTCAAGATTAAAAAAATGTTTTGAGAGAAATTTCAGGAAAAGAAGCTTGCTAACTCCCTGAATCAAGAAAGTAAACTGTTTGGAGAAGGCTCCATAAAGAAGCCTGCAGAAACCACACACTGCATCAAAAGATCCAGAATGAACTTTGAGATATAGTGAATTGAACTGAAGAGAGTTGAACACATTTACTCTGAATGTAAGTTCTTATGTCAAAGGGGATTGCCCCCTAATTAGCTTTTTGTCAATGCACCTACCAATCATTGGTTTTGCTCTCTTTCTCTTTTATTTCCCTTCTCCCCAAATTATTGTAATTTCTTCTTAGAAAGTACAATATTGTATGCACCTTTAGTAAGAGATCTTTAGAAATATAAGTTGGTTATGTGAAATGATTCATTGGGGAAATTAGACATGTAAATCTGGGAGATTTCAACATGCTCACTTCCCAAAAGAATCACAGGGGGGATTATGTAAAGGGAACCCCTTCTTCCCAGGGTTGTGAACTTTCTGCTCCTCTGAGCCAATTCGCAAAGCTGGAACACTCCAAAAAGAGACTTTGATTTGTTCCTGAGATGTGATAGACCAGTGCACAGGGAAAGGAAGTGACGTGGAGAAAGAGGACTATTATAAAAAATGAGACCATAGAGGAGGGGTCTTCTCTGGAGGTCTTTGGCTGGGGGTGTCTTTCTGTGATTCATCATTGGTGGCTCAGGTGGAAGACATTCTCATGGGCTGGTAAGATTAGGGTGGAAGGCTAGGAAATATTTTATTTTCAAGCCAATTTCTCAATATTACATTTGGCATATTATTAATTTTTAATATTACACTAGACAGAGCATACAGAGAGAGATAGTCACCTGATAGAGAATGCAACTTTAAAGAGGATGACCCTTGTTAGCAGAGGAGAAAGTCCATCAGAGGAAGAGACTCCAGGAACCAAAGGGAGCAAACTGCCCAGAAGAGACACTGGACCCAAAGGGAACTATGTGAGGACTCCACCAAAAAAAAAAAAAGCACGAATTTCAAAGTCTTAGGTTACCAGAAGAGAGTTGCCTTCATTACACATGCATCCTAAATGGCTGACTCACCATCTATATACTCTAAGTTTGAACCCACTCTTCCCATGAACGTTAAGTGTACTATTGGAAGAGTGCAACCCAGGTGTGTTGGGATGGAACGAAGGTTTTATGACTACTGTTCTTGTCATCTAAGTAAATGCTAAGAGCTAAATGGCTCCACCAATTAATTGTAAATGAGAAGTACATCAGAGGTGGCTCATGGGTCGTACATTAGGAGTATAGTGCTATAGTGTTACTCTTAGAAAATGATGTAGCAGTCACCATTTAGAGAATATAAGTGCAAGTTAGGGTAATATCCCAGAGGGAAATGTTACCACTAGTATATCACATCTTGCGAAAGAAAAAAAGACAACTAAGTTGCTATTTTGAGTAGATTAAAATCTATCTGGAAAACAAGATACAGACAAAACAGTACAGACAACTAACAGTACCAAGCATTATGATGAAACACAGTATATAGTAGAAAGCATGCTGGCTTTGTAGTTAGAGGACTTGGGTTCAAATCTCAGTTCTGATGCTTACTATGTGTGTGTATTGGGTAAAGAGGTTTGTTTCTTTTCGTTTTTTTTTTGGGGGGGGGAAAGTCACAACCTCTCTGGGCCTCATTTTTCCTATCAGTAAAATGCAAAGATTGAAATAGATTATCCCTAAGGTCTCTCCCAGATCTAAATCTTTGATCCTATGATAATACCTTAATAATCCACTACACAAAGACTGAAATGATGGTCATTTTTACTTGTTATTTGGATATCTCACACTCATTATAATTTTACATTAGTGAAAAATATAATTTCACAGATAAAAATTTAATGCATAGGAATGTTAAGAATCATCAGAAATATCAAATATATGGCTCTCTGAACTTCCATTCCAGGAGATATAGTCAAAGATTCGCAATTCTAAACTTCAATTCCATTTGAATTATTCTTCTGTTGCATGATGGTTACAGTATTTTCTTTGACTCCACTGTAAATGTTTATTCCCTTGATTGAGTTATACTTCAAGGTATTAAACATTTGAAGGCCACCATAATAGTTGAAGATGAATGAGCATTGTTTCCTTTTCTTCTTTGTTCATGAAGAAAATACTTATACTTGCCAGAATCCCAGCACAGTCCCAAAGTTACTACAAGTAACAAATAGCTTTGTAATTCCACAGTTCAGCAAACCTACCATTTGTAAGGTACTGTGCTGGAGTTCATCAGCTATTGAAGATTGGAGGGAGAGGGGAGTGATGATCCACACACAAATAATTATTGTTCAAAATATGAAGTTATATTTGATGGGGACAAAGAAGAGGCCCCAATTTAACCATCAGGTGGCACTAGTGCTACTCACTGGATTGTACCCCATTTACCCTGGCAATTTGTGCATGTGCCATTTGGATGGAAGTGCTGGGCAAGCTCGAAGCTTGCTATACTTTCAAGAGAATCAAAGGTTTTCTCTCCCTACTGCATCTTTCTCTATAGGAAAGTGCCACTCATAGTCTAGGAACCTGGAGATTTGTGAGTTGAAAGTTAGCTCTGAGCCCCCATGTATTGGCTAACCCTGTGTCCTTTTGAATATTCTGTACTTTAAGGAACACAAGTCACATGACATTGGTTTAATTGAATTGGTATCCTTCAGAAGACATACATGCGAAAATTTTATATGCAATATGTTTTTCAGCATAGAATCAGTTAAATAAGTTAATTGTTCGTCTTTCATACCTAAAGAAGACCAATGACATCACAGAGTGAGATCTTGAATTGCTTGTGAATTGGATTTAAATGAGACAAAATTGTACAAAGCCATTAGTCTCACTCTCAGACAAAAGTCAGGATGACTGGCAATGGCCCAGGATGAAGCAGATGACTTTGGAGTCTGCAATATCTGAATGAGCTCTAAGCACTCCATATCTACCTTCATGACTGTTGGAACAAACTGTTCTCAACTGCCTATTCCACCAGGGCAAATCTTCACATGATTGGGATAAACATACCCTCTAGCTCAACTGATGGGTTTGAGATTTATTATTTGCCTTCAGCCCATTTGCTGATACCATTTTATTGTGGTTTGGCTGCTGCATATACATATATGCCAATGCAATGCATGGGGGGCTCCTGGAGTACTAGCCCTCTGATGTGAGGGCTTTCTGAGCCCTTTTCAGGGATGCTCATCTACCTTTGGTATCTGCCTTTCATAAGTAAGCAAATAGTATTTAATAAGAAAGGAGCATATATAAAAATAAGACAGTGATTAGATGGATGGATGGAAGGAAGGATGAATAGATGAATGAAAAAGCATTTATTAAACCCTTCCTTTATGCCAAGTTTTGTGTGATTATCTGAAGATACAAATATAAAAGTAAAGACCATTCCTGTCCTCAAAGAATACAAAAAAGACTACAGAGAGGAATGAGGACCAGAGAGTGGTATTTGGGTCCAAAAAGTTACAGACAAGTTGAGTGGGGCCATAGAGGAGCAGACTGATACATCCCTTGCAAGAACAATGGTAGAGTTGATTTGATCGTGGTTCCAGAATGGAAGAAGAGGAACAGAGCAAACCCACTTCTTTTTTTTTTAACCCTTACCTTCCATCTTGGAGTCAATACTGTGTATTGGCTCCAAGGCAGAAGAGTGGTAAGGGAGGCAATGGGGGTCAAGTGACTTGCCCAGGGTCACACAGATGGGAAGTGTCTGAGACCAGATTTGAACCTAGGACTTCTCGTCTCTAGGCCTGGCTCTTGATCCACTGAGCTACCCAGCTGTCTCCCAAACCCACTTCTACCAGTTCCTGAAAGTCAGTTGTCACATTTTCAGTATAAACATTCACATTTTGAAAATTAGAAAACACTAAAAATCAAGGTTTTATTTATTTTTGTTGGTAATCCAAATTTAATAAAGTGATATTTTTTTGAAGATCCAGTTTTTAAATATTTACTAGCATAATCCTGGCTCTGCCCACTTTACCTAGAAATTACTTTGTATATATATTTTGCATCTACTTATCTATGTTAACTATTTTTAAAAACTCTTACCTTCCAACTTAGAAGCAATACTGTGCATTGGTTTCAAGGTGGAAGAGCATTAAGGGCTGAGAAATAGAGTTTAAGTGATTTGCCCAGGGTTACACAGTTAGGAAATATCTAAGGCCAGATGAACCCAGGTCCTCCCATCTCTAGGGCTGGCTCTCTATCCACTGAGCCACCTAGCTGACCCTTCCCCACCACTCTTGTCCATGTCTTTTCATCAGTTCTCAGCAGGAGATCTACCCAATGTCATCAAGGCCATCATCTGGGGTTTTTAAAGAAACAAATACATTCAAGTCCAATTTTATACATTTGCTGGTTATTCTTAATGGTTATTAATCACTACTTGCTCTAATTGTGAGATTCTTCCAAGTCTTGAGTCCCTTCTCTCAACTCACCCTGAATCTTTATACAGTTTTTTGAATCAAAACCCTTCCCAGAGTAAATTCCTGGCTCTGGAACATTAAGACTTCAGGCCAGTTTGGCTGAAAAACCCGTACCTTTGTCCATCTCTCAAGTGAGAAAGCTCTACCTGTTAACAGTAAATCCAAAAGCAGAGGCTAGCTTACCTTCATAAATACTTGCTCCTCTCAAATTATTCCTGCTAGCTCAGTCAGGCTTTCTTGCTGACTTGCCTGCAGAGGAGGACTTTTTTTTTCATTTGCTAATACAAACCTTATTAGCATCTTTTCTAATCAGGTGACTTTCCACTTGATAATACTCATCTTTACATCTAAAAAGAAATAGAATTCCTACTCTCTTTAATCAGATATTTGCCTGTCTTTCACATATGATGGTCCCTTTACCACCCAACCAGTTCTAACTCACAAATTAGGTAAAATATTTTCATATATTAACAGGATATTAGTGGTTGTCCTTCATACTTGAAGAGGACCAAAATGACATTGACATAGTGAGGCCACAACAGGATGTAGTGAATAGAGAGCTAGCCTTGAAGCCAGGAAGATCCAGGTTGAAATTCTGCCTCTGACAATTTGGGCAAGCAAGCCAATGAACTTCAAAGACCTTTAAGCAAGTCTAAGACTAAAAGTTTCAAAGAAGTTGCTATAATATGCTTGGAAAGATAGAGGTTCCTGATGTAGGGGTTCATTATTCTGATGAAATATAGATCTAGTCCTGATCCCTACTTTCAGACTTCTGTGGATTGATGAATTTTTGTGAAGGTCAAATGAGAAAACATACATAAATGCTCTGTAAACTGTAAAGTGATGTCAGATATTATTATTACCATTATTGTTACCTCACTGAGGTCATCTGTCCATCAATGCAGATCGAAATTCACATCTTCACCTGCAGTTCTTTTCTATGCAATTCCTAACAAATACTTCCTAGAGGATTTACCCAGTGTATAAGAAGTCTTCCTCTGGGACTTTGAAAATTTCATGGGTCCCAATGCAACATCTGGATTGTCCATCTGTTAGCTTTCTCTCTCTCTCTCTCTCTCTCTCTCTCTCTCTCTTTCAATCCTTACCTTCTGTCTTAAAATCAATACTATGTATTGGTTCAAAAGCAGAAGAGCAGTAAAGGCAATGGGGGTTAAGTGACTTGCCCAAGATCACATGGCTAGGAAATGTCTGAGGTCACATTTGAACCCATAACCTCCTTTGTCCAGCCCTGACTTCCTATCCACTGAACCACCTAACTGCCCCCATATGTTATCTCTTGCTCTTATACCAGACCCCATCTTTTTTTATTTGGTCATAAATATTTATAAAGTTTTTAATATCATTTCTTGAGGGCAAGTCATTATTGATATGTTAAAACCTACTGAAATTAACCTCACCATAAATATTCTTCCATTTTCCTTTGGTTCATCTGCTTCTTGAGAGTTTTTGTTGTTGTTGTTTTGTTTTGTTTAATAAGTAAAACTGCACAGAAAAAAAGTTCTCTGGTCACAATACAAAAATAGTATAAACTGAGAACATGGCACTGAGGAGATCTTGTGGTTTCCATGGCATGTTAGTGAAGCTCAGAGTCCCTGGTAGTGGTTAGGATGAGCTGTTTGTTCTCAGTTCAAATAAGTAAATATCCTCTCTCTGAAGCTAACAT
Organism: Gracilinanus agilis; assembly: GCF_016433145.1. Lineage (NCBI taxonomy): Eukaryota > Metazoa > Chordata > Mammalia > Didelphimorphia > Didelphidae > Gracilinanus > Gracilinanus agilis. The sequence goes on along the minus strand of NC_058133.1, from coordinate 152,386,955 downwards.
CAGTACCCCACACTTGGCTATTCCAGTTTGTTTTCTGTTTTTTGGCCCTCCCAGAAATATAACTCAGATTTTTTTTTCACTTCCCCACCTTGAAAAGCACAGATTTGCAAGTGTGAGCATCTTCCCAGGGAAACTAATCCAGCGGGCATTCACGACAGTCAGGCGAGAAAATGAAATGCATCTCATTGGAAATTTTCCATTGCCAGCACATTTTTTTAAAATTCCTGAGATAAATGGCTTTTTTACTTACAAAACTAAGGGCTTCATTATTTTCAAAACACTTCTCTAATTCCAAGAGGCCATGAAGGTTGACCATGTACCTGACCAGCTGTTCCAACTCAAAACCATTTGACCTCAATGCAAAGGCTTTCATTTTTCCACCCTTTTAATAAATGTTTGAGAGATTTTTCCCTTTTTTTTTCCACAGCAGTAAGTTTACATTTAGTATGTGGAGTGGGCAGAGGGCAGGGTTTATGTAAATAAGCAAGAACACCTGATTCTTAAGAATATCTTTCATTGTCACCTCTCCTAGGAAACACATCAGAGCTGATAGCTTCCATCTTTCTCTCTGTTGCAAAGGATAGGGGAAGTGTGGGCTTATCCTATCCCCAAGACTATCAGGCTTAAAAAGGTACTTGTGTGCTTTTGTCAAATGAATAAAGATGTTTGTCAATTTATCTATGTCTTTCAATGAAATCACAGATTCAGTCCCTATTTCAATCTCTGTTTCTATAGCTCAAGTGAGTTATCTAAGAAGAAAGGCTGGTATGGCTTTTTAAATTATTGCTTTTTTTGCAGATTACATGTTGATAAAATTTTCAATATTCATTTTCCGACTTTTTGCAATCTATGTTCTCTCCCTCCCTCCTATCCCTCTTCCCTCCCATCCTCCTTCTTCCCTAAGACAGCAAGTAATATGATATAGGTTGTACATGTGTTATACAATATATATTTCCATGCCCATCATATTGTGAAAGATGACACATATCACATACACTAGAGAAAAATTCATGGAGGAAATGAAGTGAAAAATGGTATTCTTCAAACTATATTCAGACTCCATCAATTCCTTCCTTAGCAATGGGTAACCATTTTTGTTTGTTGTTTTTTGTCATGAGTCCTTTGGAGTTGTCCTGAACCCTTGCCTTGTTGATAATGGTTAAGCCATTCATAATCAATCATTGTACATTACTACTGTTACTGTGTACAATGTTCTTCTGGTTCTGCTCACTTCACTTTGCATCACTTCATATGAGTTTCTAGGCCTTTTTTGTAAACATCTTGTTTGGTCATTTTTTATGATATAATAGTATTCCATTACAATCATATACCACAACTTGTTCAACCATGCCCCAGACAATGGACATCCCTTCAGTTTCCAGTTCTTTGTTACCATAAAAAGAGTTGCTATAAATATTTTGTACAAGTAGCTCCTTTTCCCCTACTTTTGATCTCTTTGGAATATAGACCTTTATATGTATATAGTATTGCTGGGTTGGTTGATATATTTTTCTTTATTTTTTTTTAGACCTTTACCTTTACCTTCTGGCTTAGATCAATACTGAATATCAGTTCTAAGACAAAAGAGCAGTAAGGGCTAAGCAATAGGGGTTAAGTGACTTACCCAGAATCATAGGCTGATAAACTAGATTCAAGGCTTATTAAATTCTCTAAATTGATATCTTACATTACGACTCAATTTAGTTAAATTAAGCACACATTTTAGCACCTGAGTACAAATGAAATACTCTAGTCCATGCCAGGAAAGACAAAGCTCTCTGCTCTCTGCTCTCATATCCCTTATAATACAAAAAGAGTTTGAGACCTCCTCAATTTGGGGCATACAATAATCTTTGTATAACTTCTCAACCTGGCATATCCTGCTGTAAGATCCACCCCCTTCTCCTATCAGTGAGTTCTTCCTGGGTAACCTATTTGGTGGAGGGTCCCAAGTAAGCCTTTATTCCCGCTCTTGCTCTATCTCTGGCTTTTGGACTTTAAAACCAAGCCCCCCAGCTTTGGGTAACTTCATCTCCCCCATATCCCTGTTCAGTTCTCTTTTATGTGTTATCTTCCTGAATTAGAATATAGGCTCCTTAGGGGCAGAGACTATTTTTCTTTTTACTTATATCTTCAGCTCTTAGTACAATGCCTGACACATAGTAAATGGTTAATAAATAAATGTTTCTTTCTTTCCTTCCCTTTCCTTCCCTTCTCCCTTCTTTTCTTTCTTTCTTTCTTTCTTTCTTTCTTTCTTTCTTTCTTTCTTTCTTTCTTTCTTTCTTTCTTTCTTTCTTTCTTTCTTTCTTTCTTTCTTTCTCC
>NC_058133.1:152375473-152381746 GCF_016433145.1 Gracilinanus agilis | reverse complement strand
GAGAGAGAGAGAGAGAGAGAGAGAGAGAGAGAGAGAGAGAGAGAGAGAGAGAGAGAGAGAGAGAGAGAGAGAGAGGATATATTTAGGAGACTTGGTTTAAAAGATCGGACTAGTTTAAAGGATGGTGACCTGGAACCACATATGGGCAATGAAATTGAGTCTGCAACCATTGCCAACAAAGGGTGCCCTGTAATCTCTTTCTGACTAATTGTCTGTCCCTTATTGTCTGAGGGCTAAGAGCTCTGGAAGCCTTTGCTGCTGCTTCAGTTGACCCCAATACCTATTGTTGGTTTTCCTGGCTCAGTCTGTGCTGGACTGTACTTCATTCTCACCACAGTGAGAAAGACCTTTCCTAGTGGCCTTCTAAGCTGTGCTGGGACGCAAGATTGTTTTTTTCCCATCCTTTTGTTCATTTTGCCACTCTCAGAATTTGTTTTGAAATATTATTTTCAAGTTGTCTGGAGGGGAATTTGGGAGAGAGCTCAGGTGAGTCACCTCTTTGACATCTTCTCTTTATATTTTTATGAGAATCTGTATTTGAAAAAAAGACTCCTCAATGCTATTTGCTGGCTGTAAACAAAAGCATAAGAATATCATGTTCAAGGAAGAGAAAGGCAAATATGAGGAAATGAGGACTTTTACTCAAGGTAGACATTAACTTATTAACTTATCAATGCATCATCTGATGGTACTCAAAAGATTAAGGAGTTTCTCACTAACAGGCATTCAGTTGAGGTAGTACCTTAGAGTAAGAATTGCATGTCACATCTGGACCTTGAAAGAGATCATATAACTACTGTTGAAGTCATAATTTAGGTTAGAGTTAGGAACTCCAGACTTCTTTTCATAACTCTATTATAGAGAAAAAGAAGATATGACATATTGCTGAATAGAATATCATTGTTCAATTCTGACATATGGGGAATATGATACTTTCTTTAATTTATTTGAAGTACTGATATATAGAAAAGATCAAACTTATTTTGTTTAACTTCAGATGATAGATAAGAGACAATATAGTGTAGTGGATAGAGATCTGGCTACAAAGCCAGGAAGACATGGTTCAAGCCCACTCTCTGATACATACTTGGACAAGTTCTTAACCTCTCAATAATTCTAGGCAACTCCCTTAAGTAACAGAGAAAGTACAATAGTAGAGTTCAGGAACAATGAAATCACAGGTTCAGTCTCTATCCTAGCAAAAATTAAATAGAAACAGATTTTAGCTTAATATGAGAAGAATTTTCTTAGCAATTAATGATTTAGAAGAATGTGAGTTGTGAGTTTACCATCACTCAAAATATTCACAATAGAGACTCTATAACCATTTCTTAGTGATATTATAGAGGGGATTCATGTTTCAGGATCAAACCAGTTAACTGCTAAGATTTATTCCAAATCTGAGATTCTATAATCTGAGAGGCAAAGGGAGGGTATAGAAGCAAATATAAGTTATAGAGACAATTAAAAATACTGATATGTCCAAAGATTTGTGGGTATATAAAACAAGTGCAATTAGAAGTATTAAGATACTTTTTGATGAATTTCACCAAGTTCATGGACATTCTCATGCAAGGTTAAGGTGGAAAGAAGTTTATCTGATGGTGGATATTAGGAAATGTAGATCTTTGTGTCAGGGACTATGTAAGACTGTCCTTGGAGGTCACAGTCTCTTGGAGAAGTTTCCCCATTGAGGACAGAATAAAGTTAAAAGAAGAGTCAGGATTTTTTTAAGAAGGAAGGGACATTAGAAGCCACCTTAATATAACCTGTATCTGAACAAAAATCTCCTTTATATCTATCCCAGACAAGTGGTCATCTAGAATCTGCTTGTAATACCTCCAGTGATGACTACCTACAAAGGCAGCCCATTTCCCTTTTTAGCAATGTCCCCTTTCCTAATCTTCCCTTCTCCAACTTAAACATCTCAGTTCCTCCAAAGGATCCTCATATCACGATGACGCCTAGACAGGACTATTTTAGAGAGCAGATTCCTGGTTAGAAATTAGTATGGACACCATTCTATGAGTGAGGTGCCTTCCAGAATCTCTGCTATTCTGTGATTCCTTATGACAGAGTTTCTAGTTCCCTGCCATCCTTTAAACAGTGATGTAGGTTGCAGAAGGTGGAAAAGGAGACTAAGAATGCCTAATGTGGAAATGTTTGTATCTGGGGCAGTAAATAAGGAGTCGCAATGGTCTCCCCGCACGTAGCTGGAGTGGAGGGCATACAATGCTTGACAGTAACCAGATTCACTAGGAACAATGTGGAACTGCTTCAACCCTGGCTGACTTGCCAAGACCTCAACAAGATCTTTCCTAATAAGTCTGGGGCTGCATGATTTCTCTCTGAAGAAGTCCCTCCCTCCTCTCTCTCCTTCCCATCCTACCGCACCCCCCTCTCCTTTACTAAAGTGGGAGGGAGTGGAAGGGGGGGAGGAGAGACCTACACTTTTTCCTTTGGAGAACAATTCTCGCGCCCGTTCTCTGCTCCCTCTCCTCTTGATCCTTCCCTTCAAAACATCTGCTTTGTGAATGAACTTGATATGTTTTCCATGGTCATTCTTTAACCTTTACACCAAATGTTTTGGGTGCTGTACACAACCCAAGTCTCCTTGCCCTGGACACAGAAGCTTAACCTTCTCCCCTCTTGGATACATCTCTGCTGTGTGGGGATCTGTAACCTGCTCATCTGTCGCCCTCAAACCACACCCACACACCCCTACGGTGGTTAATTCCGCCCCATCTCTGATTTAAAATTTGCTCAGGATCTACCTTTATTGCTCAGCCCCTCAAGCCCACCCTCCACTTTACCTCCACCCCACAACTCTGGGTCATTTTAGCCCCATCTCCAGGCTGACTGATGGGAAGGTGCTTTCCCCTAGTTTTGTGTTGGAGCCCCGCGTTGCCGCCTCTAGATTAGAACACATCTTGGGGGCCCGGGGAAGGGGTGCAAGGGCATAGTTGAACTGTAGCACGGAGGGAGGAACAGGCTGTACTGCCCACATTATGTTCCCCAGCAACAAAAAATGTACAGTAGATTAGCCCTAACTTGCAAAACAGTTGAGGTGTAGTGGGGGGGTGGCAAATGAACCAAACCTGGGCTTGATCTGTTTAGGGGAAACCTGGAGAAGCCTGTCTGGTTTGGAAAGCGAAAGGATTATTAGGTCAACAGAACATAAGCCACACCTGGCCGGTTCATAACCCCCTACCACCCTCCGCCATACACTCACACACCCTCCACCCCCACCCCCACCCCACCCCCGACACACACTTTCTGTCCTTGGTTTACTAATAAGCCTCTGGGCACAGGTGTTGGTCAAGGTCAGCCCTGGGGAAAGAGGGGGTACTTGGGGACCCCGCCCCTCACCTGAGTGTTGAGGGAGAGGGTTACAAAGGATAATTCCCGCCTTGGCCTCGTAGATGATTAACAATTTTCTTTCTGTTAGCCAGGGAGTTAATAGTTATTCAAAGCACTCTTTGATAATGGAGGGTGGAGGTGGAGAGGATGAATGCGTTAACCATTAATCCAGGGATATGTCATAAAAAATTAGAATGGAACACATACTGTAAGGGAAAAGAAGCCATTCCCCAAAGAAGGGCAGAAGCATAGAGGGTTAGACTGGGCAGACCTTGCGGGGATGAAGGGGAAAGGGGTGAGGCAGAGGAGCTCTTTGAAGCTTAAGTGCATGAACACGGACAGCCTATGCACTTGTCTTTGTTGAAGCCTTCCTTTTCAGCTTTCCAACAACAGTTCACTTCCTCCCAAAATTGTTTTGTCCTTTTCATGGCTAATCCCCAAAGTCTCTGAAATGTAGGCGATTTTTTTTCATCTCGCTCCCTGTCTCCGTCTGTCTGTGTCTTCTTTCCATCCCTTATTCTCATTCCCTTCCCTCTCTCCTCCCCTCCTTTCTCTCTCTCCCTCTCCTCTTCCTCCCTCTCCTCTTTTTCTCTCCTCTCCTCCTCCCTCTCTCCCTCTCTTCCTTCCTCTCCCTATATGTCTATTTCGTTCAGAGGGAGGGCATGGGCAGTGATTTCATGGTACTTACAAAAATGAGAGGCTTCTGAGGGCCAGCCAAAGCCAGACAGAGGCTAAGCAGGCTCCCAGCTAGCCTCTCCCTTCACAAGGCTCTTCTTGCCAATGCACTTGCCCTACCTGACCCCAAAGCAATCTTTCTCCTTCTGGGCACTGCCTGTTATGCTCCCTCATCTGAAATGACCACATGGCTGTAGCAATAGGCAGCTCATTCTTGCTTCTAAGGGGCATAAGGTAGCTGAGTAAGTCCCTTCCTTGGGACTGGGAATGTGTCTTGCTGTACAGCTGCCAAAACCTGGACTGGGGGAAAGGGGAGGAGAAGCAGGTCTCACTAAGCAGTTTCTAAAAACCAGTCTCTTGTACCAGGGCATGAATATTCACTACTAGCCATAAGGTAAGTGCTCATTCACAGCAGTGATACTGGCATAATGTCTGACAATTTGATGAGAAACATTTAGCCAACAGACAATACCTGCAAAGTCCTATAGGATTTGACCCTGATCCAATATTTCTGAGTATGTTGGAGAGCTCTCCCTCACTGTTCTCCAGTTCCTCAAATTCAATGTGAGAAAAACAAAGCTCATCAACACTAACTCTGCCCCCTCCCCTCCTCATCTCTCTCTCTCTCTCTCTCTCTCTCTCTCTCTCTCTCTCTCTCTCTCTCTCTCTCTCTCTCTCTCAAAAAAATCCTTACCTTCAGCTTAGAATCAGTATTGTATATTGGTTCCAAGGCAGAAGAGCAGAAGAGAGGTATGGGCTAGACAATGGGGATTGGTTAACTGATTTGCTCAGTCACACTTCTATATTTTTCTTAATGGCATCACCATCAATCTAGTCACTTCATCTCATAACCCCCAATACTTATTTGACTTTATCCTCTCGGCCTGCCATTTTTCTTTGATGAAGAATTACTAAGTATGGAGAATTCTACCTCAGCTATCCCTCCCAGTCATCCCATCCTCCCTCTTCATTCATGTTGCTTTTAACCTAGTTTAAATCCTCTGTCTACTAACTGATCTACTGGCCTGAGTGTTATCATTTACTTTTTTGAGCCACTTATGCCTGAGCAATCTTCCTAAATGCATTGCTCTAAATCTTTCTCTACTAAAAAACCCTCATTGTTTCCCTATTGTTTATGGAAAAAATAAACTCCTGACCATGGTTTTCAGAGCCTTTCCCAATTTGATGTGAAAGCTACCTTTCCAACTTTATTTTATACCACTCTTCTCTATATACATCTCAATGTATAGGGTGTTCAGGGATGACTAGCACCTCTGGTATGAGGACTTTTGGAGCCTTTTTCAGGGTTGCTAATCTACCTTTAGTGTCCACCTTTTACCCAGCTCTTATCTGTGGGTTCAAGAAGCTGTAACATGCCTGGTGGCCACACCCTGGTAAAACAGTCTGGGCAGATAGGCGAAGCCAGGCTGAGGTTAACTGATGGGCCACAAACCCATCATTGAGTCAGGGGGATTTCTATCTCAAGCACATGAAGACTTCCACTAGCTGAATGGGCAGATGAGAACAATTTTCTCCAATGGCCATGAAAGCACATTAGAGTACTTAAAGCTTGGTCAGACATGGAGGATGCCAAGGTCAGCCACTGCATTCTGAGTCATCACCAGTCATCCTGACTTTCATCTTGTCACTGGACTTGGATGACTCTGGAAGAGAAAGTGAGGCTGATAACTTTGTGCAACTCTGCGTCACTTAAATCTAACTCACCCACAAGTTGCTACATCGCCCTCATGATGCCACTGGACGTCTTCAAAAACAAAAGACAAACAACAACAAGATCTCAGACAAACTGGACTATGCTTTCTGTCCCATGCTCTGCCTTTGTCCACTTGATCACCATGTCTTTGCTACATAAATGTGTTATGATTAATAATTAACATTGATTTTCCAGTGACAAGTTTATCAGGTTAGTCATCTAGTCTATAAACATATTTGTAGGAAAGCCACCTAACCTTAGAATTCTGCTTATTTGAATGAATAGAAACAATACTTCACTACTTTATAAAAATGCCTTCTTTCATATTGGCACCATCTAACTTTGCCATTTGAACCTTATCTACTCAGGATATATGAGCTAAATATACATCTTTCCCAGAAAGGGTCCAATTGATCTCTCAAACATGAAGTAGATGGTGGCACAATGGATAGCATATTGGATATGGAATCAGGAAGTCTAGAGTTCAAATCTGGCCTCAGAAACTTGCTGAATTTATGACCATT